>NW_023415629.1:0-41371 GCF_013373865.1 Monomorium pharaonis | reverse complement strand
TTTGCATGATACATTCGGCACAGGCTGAATAAGTACCACCTGTAGTATAATAAAAATATATTGCACAAGTCTCGTACGTGCAGTTATCACGCTCACTTCCGCATGTGTCAAATGTTTCTCGATGGTATCATTAAACTCTTCACTGCAATCACTTGTATAATTACTGTCCTCAGATACTACACTCTCTTCATCCTCATCATCTATCACATCTTCAAAGTTAACATCTATAACGTCCATCACGTTGCCGTCATCCATTTGGAGCACCTCATTCACAAATTTTCATTATTTACATCATTTACAAAGTTTTTCAGATCATTAAACTGATCATTCATTTTTCATGTCACGCTAATTCACTTTTTGCATCGCATTCGGATCATCAAATGTGATACCATGTGCTTCCCAACCAGTTATCACTTGTCACTCGAATCACTTTCGCGTCGCGTTCGGATCATCAAATGTTATACCATGCGCTTCCCGACCAGTTATATATATTCTCTTCATTTCTTTGTTTTAATCAAAGCATTGTCATATGAGCATTAGTACATCCGCGCTTCACTTTTGCAAGATTTGCATTCTTCGAATGCATGATTTTGAATGATCTCATCAGAAGATATAACAAATGATTTATGTACGTGCCTAAAACATATTTTTATATCACAGCTGCCATACATCGGCGCTTTTGCAAAATTTGCATTCTCCGAATTTTAATGATCTCATCAGAAAATATGTATCAAATAATTTGTGTACGTGCCTAAAAGCATATTTTTACATCGCAGCTGCCATACATCGGCGCTTTTGTAAAATTTGCATTCTCCGAATTTTAATGATCTCATCAGAAAATATATATCAAATAAGGGATTTGTTCCCACTACTCTTATTGAAGTATGTGGAGAGGTGTACAGTATAAAAAGAGTTTAGACATCGGTACCCGTTTATTACCGGACAGCAAAAATTTCTGAAACGTTACTACAATCGACGAAGAATTCTCGAGGATGAACTATTACGTTCCGATCCAGCAAAATGATGTGTGTGATAAACCGTAAGTATTTTTAATTAAAAATTTTTTTCTTTTATATTTTCTTCTATATTTTCTTCTACATTTTTTGCACTTTTATTTCTAATTCCCTGTATTCTTTTTACAGAACATTATCGCAACCGCGTTATACTCCACGCATCTTGGGAAGGAGATATGCTTTGACTGCTGCAGCATATAAATATTTGGACATTGGAATCAGGGTGGAATCTATGCCCTGTGTAGAATTATTGATTGGTGACAACCGAAGTCGCATAGGTCCTCTACACCTGACTTATGCGATATGGAAAACGTTCATCGAGAGACGTGCGGATATTGTGCAACTCATGCAGGCAGCTGTACCTTCTTCAAGAATTTCGATTCACGATTTAGTTATAGATCTCGTAAATATACGTAAAGAAAGTATTGTAAAGTTAACATTATATAATACTAGTATGTATATGAAACCATCAACCATACAATTCTTATTAGAACTGGAAGATTGTGTTAAACAAGTATGCTATCAAAATATTGCATCAAAATATTTATATTGTTAGCGAAAAATATAAACAATTTGTTACTATTTTACGTCAAAATCATGTCACTAATAAAAGTGATGCTGTAAAGATATTACACGAAAAATATGATAAGACGTGTCTCTTAGATTGCGAGTTATTGGCTTATGCATCCGACAATATTATATATGATGCTTTACAAAACGAATAAATGAAAAAATCTCGTAGATTGTGAACTTATACATCAGGCAAATATTGTATATGATACGTTATGAAATAAATAAATGAAAAAATTCATAAATAATTATTCTAACTTATTTTCTCTTTGCCCTATTCCTTTGCGGTATAATGGCGTGCGGAACTTGGTAGGAGGTACATAGATAAGATGGGCGGGAGCGTATATGCGACTGCGTATGAAAGAGCGCAACGAAAGAGAAAGAGATAAAACTGTATGGTTGAAGATATCGCGTACGAGCGAGAGAGAGAAATTCATAGTAGAAGGAGAACGCAAGCACCGCGGCGATGGCTGCTGAAAGAGATCGCGGGTGAGAGAGAGAGAGAGATTTGCAACAAAGGGAGAGCGCGAGTACCGCGGCAGCGTCGGCGGGCGGCGGGCGGCGGGCGGCGGCGGCGGGCGGCGGGCGGCGGGCGGCGGGCGGCGGGCGGCGGCGGTCGCGGACCCCGATTACCCCTCTACCGGTCGCGGACCCGAAAATCCCGCGTCAGCAATTCCCGCACCGCGGCCGCGGACCCGAAAATCCCGCGTCAGTAATTCCGCGACGCGAGATCCTCGATCCGCGTGACGTCATGCCCCCGCGCGCCTACGAGTTCCCCCCGCACACCCGCTCCCCTCTCGGAGCTCCCGAGTTAAAACCGGCTTAGCCTTAACTACTGTTATTATAAAAAATAATTGTCTTTATTTTTCACGACAAATGATTTTATTGCAGATAGTACATCCTCAGAGTCATGTTAATATGGTCATATTGAATAATCGGTAATTATTTAGATTAAGGGACACCGCGCCGATGACCTTGTCCTTGACATATGTTGTCAAGGACATCACCCAAAAAGTTTGAAAAATATTCATGTAAAATAGTACAATATGCATACACATGCACACACACACACACACACACACACACACGCACGCACGCACGCACGCACGCACGCACGCACGCACGCACGCACGCACGCACGCACGCACGCACGCACGCACGCACGCACGCACGCACGCACGCACGCACGCACGCACGCACGCACGCACGCACGCACGCACGCACGCACGCACGCACGCACGCACGCACGCACGCACGCACGCACGCACGCACGCACGCACGCACGCACGCACGCACGCACGCACGCACGCACGCACGCACGCACGCACGCACGCACGCACGCACGCACGCACGCACGCACGCACGCACGCACGCACGCACGCACGCACGCACGCACGCACGCACGCACGCACGCACGCACGCACGCACGCACGCACGCACGCACGCACGCACGCACGCACGCACGCACGCACGCACGCACGCACGCACGCACGCACGCACGCACGCACGCACGCACGCACGCACGCACGCACGCACGCACGCACGCACGCACATACACACACACACACAGGGAGGTGCGAAACGAAACGCATGGGCGGGGGAGAGGCTTTGCCCTTCCCCTTGCACCCTCACCCCGTAATTTTTCCTAACTCTAACCCTCCAATTTTACGTCACTATTTGGTTAATGTGAAAACATTGGAAACGAACAGCGTTGAAAGTCGCAAACCCATGTGGTACTGTATAAGCGTGGACGTCGTTTACGTAAAGCACTCATATCATGTATTGTATTTATGAAACGTAAAGTAAACGACGTCCACGCATGTACAGTTCCACATAGGTTTGCGACTTTCCACGCTGTTCGTTTTTAATGTTTCGCATTATCCAAATCGCGACATAAAATTGGTGGGTTAGAGTTAGGAAAAATAATTCGCATATCTTTCAGTAAAAAATTAAATTTATGTTTTATGAAATAAAGCAGTAGATTTATTAAGTGCTGTACCACATGTGTTTGCGACTTTCCGCGCTGTTCGTTTCCAATGTTTTCACATCAACCAAATAGTGACGTAAAATTGGTGGGTTAGAGTAAGGAAAAATTACGGGTAGGGGTTGCAGGGGGAGGGGCGGAGCCTCTCCCCTGCCCATGCGTTTCATTTCGCACCTCCCCGTGTGTGTGTGTGTGTTCTATTCTATATAAATATTTTTAAACTTTTTTTGTTAATAACTTTTTAACGAACAATGACCGCCGATTAAGTTATAAGGACAAGTTACTTAAGGTCATGTCCTTGACAATGTATGTTAAGGTCAAGGTCATCGGCGCGGTGTCCCTTAATCTAAATAATTACCGAATAATCCATTCTCAAAATGTATTGTTTATCACAGGATGCTATCAAACAATAAATATATAAAAAAATATTATTTTATAAAGTATTAATTCAAATTTATTTTTATTTGTATTTATTTTAAATATATTTATGTAAAATTTATTATTATAATAGCAATTATGTTTTATATTGTAAAATCAATTTAAGACATTTTTATTGAAACATTTCTGTATATACATAATTTTTTAATAATCTATTTTGTCTTTCTTTTCCTAAATAAATTTTCAATGTTTCCCAAGATCTAACTCGTGAAAATGTCACATAAAGTTGGCCATGATTAAAAATATCTTTTCTTAAATCAATTGCAATTTTGTCAAATGTTTGTCCTTGTGATTTATTTATTGTCATAGCAAAAGCTTTTAATCGGAAATTGTCTTCTTTTCATCACAAATGGATAAAAAATGGATAATAAACGTTTTCACAATATAAAGTTATGCGATTTAAAAAAACTATTTCTCCTTTTTTATCATCAGTTAAAATTTCACATTTAAACAAATTGTTTTTTAACTCTAAAATTAACAATCTTGTTCCATTACATAAATCTTCGCTGATGTTTATATTTCTAATCAACATGATAACCGTGTATTTTCTTAATCGAAGTTGTGATGTGACGTTTTTCGTCAGTCACAAGGGCCAGATGGCCCGACCGGGAAAAGGTCATTTGGGGCCGCTCATTACCCCGAGCGGGGGGAGGAGCGGCCTCTCCTTTTCTAAATAAGATTTCTTTAGTTCTTAAGACACCTAGGTATCCGTCAAGCGGAAGGCGCGGTCCGCGAGAGAAGTGGTGTGCCAAGATGACCATTTGTGATTAATGGAGCAGCCGTCGAGGGAAGGTTAATGAGAAGCATAGACGACCGAGCAGCGGGGCCCCGGGCAGCCGGGGGACAGCGAGCAAGGACAAGTAATTGCGTACAATACCGAGGTACGTTAGAAAAGTCAGGAGACAAACACTGCTGTTATACTTTATTGTAGAGAGAGGAGCAGCAGTCCGGTGCAGCCGGAGACGACGCCGGGGAGAGAGCGTGCGCCCTTACACCCGACGACCAGGGTGGAGGAAGCCCCAGCCGGCGCGGTAGCCACGGCCTCGAGGAGTAAGCCGGACGGGGCCTGATCAACCCCGAGCCGGTCCAGCTGCAGCCGATACGGCAAAGGACATCGAGGCGTGCAATCCGCGGCCTTCAAATCGCGCGGCGTCACGACCAGAGGCGCCCTCGGACGCTGAGATCCTGCAGGACTGGCGTAGGACCCCCCATCGACTAGCGATCGGTGTGCGCGAATCGAAGCGCGCTCGGTTCGCGGGCCGCTGCCGGCGTCCGCGGCGCCCCCTGACCACTCACGGTTCGTCACTGTTCGGCGAGACGAGCTACTGAGCGGTTCCACGGCCATCGACGACGTCAACCTGCTTGTAAGACCACTACTTCGACCACGCAGTAAGGGCGAAGACGGCCGGCCCGGCATTTCGTAAGACGAAGTACCCTACCGAGCGTTCGGTGGGTGAGATAATTGTATTCGGGATACCGAGAGTCGAGTCACCGCGTAGCAGGGCCGTGTCGATCTCCGCCTCGTATAGATTACTTATTACGCCTATTGTCTCCTCCCTCGGGGTGTATGTCGAGCCGACAGTCGATCTCTGTATTTGTGTAAAGTCTCGCGACGGGATAGTGCGTAAATTGATATCATCGGGATTCACTTGCCGCATACCGAGAGTGCGAGCTATGTACGCGTTACCGAGACGAGCCTCCGTAGGAGAAAATACCTACGAGGAATACGCGCATTCCGCCGAAGCCTATCCCGTCTATTGCTAAAGTCGTGTGGTATATTGTAAAATCTTTGTGTGTAGCCTATCGAGAGTAGTATTAGAGACGTGTCCGTCTCACGTCGAGAATGCCACAGTCGCGTAATGTAATGTGGAACGACCATATCATATTTGTGGAATTGTCGATATCTCTATTCTTAATATACAATTATTATTCTTATTAATTCGATCTAGTTATTCACGCGAGACCTCTCCTCTCCTATTTCGCGTACCGAGAAAGAACCTCGCCCCTCTGCCATTTCGTGTGGAGGCGGGCTAGCCGGCATTCGGCCGTCGGGCGAAGTACCGAGAGTTTTGCGATTTTTGTGCGGCGCGGATTCCGCGCCTGGCGCCCAATTCATAGTAAGGAAGTGACGAGCACGACGAAGTTGTAGACGCGAAAAGTAACGTCGCAAAGTTCATGAGGTAGAAGAGTCGCTGGATTTAAACTTTAAATCCAGCGACTTTAAATTTTAAAGTATTCAAATATTCTGTTAAAATAACTTCATTAATATCATGATTATCGTTAGTAGTTTTTGTAGTGTCTATACTTGTATACACTCTTTCTGTTGATTCGTCAAGTAAATTTACAACTTGTTTGTTTAGTTCTTCCACATCAACATTTCGTGCAGAAAGTATAGCACGTTTTGCTGTAAGTCTATACTGATGGTGTTTAAATATTTCTTCGTATGTATCTTTTACTTTATTTGCATTTAAATCTGCTACACATCTCAGTGGAACTTCAATATTATTAAATTGATCATTCAAAGTATCATTTCCCAAATCTAATAAAAAATTAGCAAATTCTTGTTCATGTCGTAAATACGCATATTTTCCGTTAATGAAAAAATTTTGAAATGTTGCCATAATGAGCTAAATTTAATTGACAAATTTACAGTTTCAGACCGTGTAGCGTTTTATTGTACTGGCAATAATTGTCTGAAATCCCCACCAAGAATAACAATTTTACCAAATTTTATATTATTTTGCATTAAATCTTGCAAAAGGTCATCACTTCAAGAGCATATCGCGGTGCCATTAATGTTTCATCCCAAATAAAAACATCTGTTTTCTTCAAACATACAGCTTTTTTTGATTGAATTTTTATATTTGATGTTGAGTCAGCAAAAAGAGACACGGGCAAACCTAAAGTTTTATGTGTTGTTTTTCCATTCGGTAATAACGTTGCAGTGATACCAGTGAAAGCCATTGTACTAACAACTTTGTTTTGAGACTTGAGTAAATATTATAATGTTGTATAAAATGTTTATACAAAAAACTTTTGTATAAACAAAAGTTTTACCTAAACCTCCCGGACCGTCAATGTATAAACATTTTAATTGTTGACTGTCAGTTTTTTCTAAAAGAGTTAAAACATAATCAACAATTATTTTTTGGTCATGATTTAACTGACTGTATTGTTGTTGACCAAGTAAGACTTCTTTTTCCAATTTTTTGGCATGTTCTTCTTCATATTCAATCGTTATTTGTTCCATTTCTGGAAATTGTGAAAGTTTCCAATCTTCTTTGCGAAGTAATTGACCAATTCGAATATAAGCTTTTCCCAGTGACTCGTCCAAATTGTCGTATGTAATCTTCTGACATTGCAACTTAAACTTCATCCCACAATTCTTTTGGATGCACTGGTTGCCAATGTATTAATATTCGAACAAAAAATAACCTAAGTTGTCTTGGCATCATCCAAACAGAAGCTTCGTTCATTGCACATTTCCATTCTTCATCATCTTCAATTAAGCCTAAAGCTAAACATGAAGAAGTAAACGTTTGATGTAATTCACCATTGACTGTTTTTAAATCATTATATAATCTCCCCGGGGCCGATACGGGAGACTGGTTAGAGCTGAAGGGTCCTCCACTGCGGCTGGCCTCGTCGGCTTTTCTAATGTGACGCCTCGTCTAGTTTTCTGCCGTGCCGCTTGCCTCACGGTTCCCGCTGGGGTCCCATGCCCCCGCGGTAATCGTCCTATGCCTCGGTCCTGTCCTCTATTTTCCGTTGCTCTGCCAAGGCCGAATTCCTTGTCATGTGCGGTATTCCTCTGTTTTTGTCGAGTGAAGCATCCGATACGCAAAATACAAAAAGAAACATAATTAGAATTTACAAATAATATCGCCAATGTGGCTCGCCGAGAATCGCGATACGCTCCTTGCACCTTCCGGCCGTTCTCGCTAGCGCGAGCTCGGGCCTTATGACGGCGGAGGGATGCTGCGACGCCGCAGCGAAACTGCAATGTCACAGTATATTTACATCTGATCATATTAATGTCCATTTTTCTCGGATTTTGAGAACGGGTGTTGCTGAAAAAATGAATTATGCTAAAGCTTAATGATAATTTTGGGTCGCTGAATTCGAATATGACCATAGTATTTCAAAATTCTATAATCCAAGATAGGGGATTCAATATGGTCGCCGTAGAAGTGGTCGGAAATACAAATATCATTCAATATCCATAAAACTTATATTATAGGAGTGTTCAATGGTGCTTTTTCGATTCTAAAGGAAAAATTCAAAATTTAAGATGGTGGATCCAATATGGCCGATGTTGAAGCGATTGAGAAATTTAAATGTTGCTTGAAACCCATGAAATTTTATTATAGGGGTTTTTGATGATAATTTCTTTGCAGTTCATCAATACCACGCAAACTTTTGTTGCTAATAGCTTAGAATAAAGAATATTCACAATATATTTACATTTTATTGACATAGTATGCAACAAATAATACTAAATTTTGAATTTTTGACTTTAATATTGAAAAGAGCATCATTAAAAACCCTTATAATATTGATTTCATGGATTTTAAACAATAATTGCATTTTTTTGACCATTTAAACAACTGTCATGTTGAATCCGTTATCTTTGTAACGATAAGACTTTCTCGTGCGTTCGGATTCGCTCGCCGGGATCAGAGTCCGAGAAAGCAAGAAATACCGATTCAGCACAAAAAGAATAAAATTATTTATTTATTTAAACTTATAACAGAATGACATTGACACTGTTCTCATAAGCTGGACATAGACGATTAATTATATCTTTGACTCGGCATCCACGGTTCGCTTATTACACGCGGAAAACTAAAGTTCGGTTCGTAATGCTAACGACTTATCTACTTAAGGGGGGCAAGTCATGTAACGGTCAAAAAAAATCGATTTTTTTGCATAATTTAATATTTTAATCCATTAAGAATATGTTTCTTGAGTTTTAGAACGAAATTAGAAGAATTAACGTAGTTACAAGCGATCTTATTATTGACCGTAAGGGTCGAGTCAGGCAGGTAAAGCGCCGAGCGTGCGGTAGCGTGCATTGTGTCCTTTTTACCGTCTTTGTAGGATCCAAACACAGCTAGAATATTTTTTTTGTGTACCCTATAGAGACGTATAGTTTATTGTGTGTACATTCGTGTTTCTTTGTGTTGGTATAACTGCTATTTCGAACCAGTTTATGCTTGGAGGCACAGTCTCGTTTCGAACTTCGAACGAAATACAGCAGTGTAAAGATGTTTCCAAAAGTAAATAAAGGAGATACTTATCGTCCTAGTAGGCCACGAAAAAGACAGTTCGTAGGCAATCAATTTATTAATAAAGATCCTATGGAAGGAACGAGTGCAGAAACGAGTGTTTCAGCAAGAAAATTGAATTCTGCAAGTACAGAAAGCTTTGTATTATTGAATTTTTAACTGTTTTTGGCGGAATTGCGGAAATGGTTATTTGCAGAAAGTGCAAACAAAATATAACATTTGGCGAATCAGAACATCGTGATCTTGGTTTTAAAATCATAATTAGATCCAAATGTGGTCTAACACCAACCAACTCCGGTCCTTTCATTAAAAATACTTATGAAATCAATCTTAGAATAGTGTTTGTTATGAGATTATTAGGCATGGCGAGACAAGGCATAAACATCTTTTGTGGTTTTATGGATCTCGGCCAAGGCCTAAGCACATCTGCGTACAAAACTACTTTGAAGAAAATTCATGCCAAGACAAGTGCAGTATTTGACATTTTGTGTAGAAAAGCGGTTGAAGAAGAAAAAGAAGAAAATGATAAAAATGGAAGACCTTTATTAAATTTAAAAGTGTCTGGCGATTGATCCTGGAAGACACGCGGCTTCTCTTCACTATTTGGTATTTCGACGCTAATAGGAAATTACACTGGCAAGATAATTGATCTTGTTGTAAAAGGAAGTTATTGCCAATCATGTACGTATATAAACAAACAAAATACTGAAGATTATCTCCTATGGTATGAACAGCATCAAGAAGAATGTGTTAAAAATCATACTGCGGGAAAAATGGAAGTAGATTCTATGTTAGAGATGTTTGCAAGATCTAAAGAAAAGTTTGAAGTAAAATACGGTAATTATATCGGCGATGGTGACACTAAAACATTCAAGGCAATTTTGGATTCAAAACCTTATGGAGATTATTTCGAAGTTTTAAAAAATGAATGTGTTGGTCATGTGGAAAAGAGAATGGGTAGTAGACTTCGAAATGTAAAGAAAACTGCAAAACTTGGAGGAAAAGGAAAATTAACGGACGTGCTAATAAAAAAACTGACGAAGTATTATGGATTGGCAATAAGAAGGAATTCTGAGTCCGTTGATGAAATGGAATAAGCTGTAATGGCGACTTTTTATCATCTAATTTCCACAAATGAAAAGCCGCAGCATAATAATTGTCTACCAGGAATAGATAGTTGGTGTAAGTGGCGTGTTGCAGAGGCTGCTGGTACTCTAGAAAATTTTGAGCACTTGCCTGCACTTCATCTGGATGTGCAAAAAACTTATTGCCAATTTACAAAGAGCTTTCCAGAAAAGATCTTTTAGAAAGATGTTTAGGCGCGCACACGCAGAATGCAAACGAAAGTTTCAACTCGACAGTGTGGCGTTTAGCTCCTAAACATATCAATTGCGGCTTCAAAACGATCGAAATTGCCGCTTTTCTAGCTGCTAGCGTTTTTAATGAAGGATATAATTCCATTTTGCAAATAATGCACAGCATGGATATTGTTATTGGTCAACAATGCAAAATATTTGTTGATCAATATGACGCAGAACGGATACGGAGGCAGGCGCGCCGCAGCGAAAGCAGGACTAGAGAGGCTCGATCGGCTCGTCGAGAACAGAATGCGGCCTTACAGGAATTTTTTGAAGAAACAGAAGGTTTACTTTATGGGCCTGGCATAGCAGATTAGCTACAACAGTAAGGTAATTGTTAGTTATCTGTACCAAAAACTTTAAACGCGTTTTTCTCGAAACTACTTTTTTACAATTAGCGTGCAAGATAATTCAAAAACTATTCATCCGATTGAGTTCTCCTTGTGCACACATTTAGATATATACTTTCCTCATAAATTGAACCTATCTTTGCAATTGTATTGTTTAAATAAATTATTTTTATTGCATAATTAACACGAAAATTTTTCGTTAAAATCGATTTTTTTTTCTACGTCGCCATTTTTATAATTTTGCATTATTTTTTTTAACAATAGGTTCAATCAATAACGCAAACTGTACACAAAAAAAATCTATTTGGTTTTTTTTGTTTCAGATGAAACAGCGCTAGATTGCACGCCAACAAGTGACGTCAACGTCGACGCATCAAATTTTCATTATTATTATTTATAAAATACATATTATTCTTTATCAAAAAATATTTTTTTTATAGTTTAATATTACAATAACATACCCTGAAAATTTCAAAAGAATTGGTCGTATAATTTTCTCAAAAAAAATTCCGAAAAATCACTCAATTTTCAGCGCGTTACATGACTTGCCCCCCTTAAAAAAAAGCTAGTAATTACGGTTCAGGAAATTAACGAAATTGCAAAAAAAAATATCTAGTTTAAAAACAAACGTTCTGGTTTTGTTAGCTTTGTTTAACAATTTATTCTTTCTAAAAGTATTTCTACAAAAATAACGCACGGAATTATAAGAAATTATTAATTAGCGGAAAAATGGGATCTAGACAGGTACGAGTTGGTGAATACCTCCGATGAAGGCGAGGTACACCTCAGGATCGAGAACACACTACCGTGTCAGGGAACACCCTTATTCTTAAAACGGGATCGCCGAGCACGCCCGGCGGAGAAAGAGTACGCTCTTTCTTCAGGAAAACTTCGAGTACGCTCGAAGTGGTCAGGGCACACCCTTGCTCGGTTAGACACCAAGGTGTCCCTACCAGGGTCTGATCAGGACTGGATTCCCTCTCCGGTCAACGGCCGGGCTTTATATACCGCTCGGACATCACCACTTCAAGCGCCGAGATAGGCGGCGGTAATGGAGGGGATGCCCACATGGCCGTAGGGGTGGGGAATGGCGCGATCGGCGGCGACGAAGGCGCGAAATAGAAACGGCCTTGAAATTATTATGGTCGTGAGGATACCCTATCGTCACATCTTAAATTTTGAATTTTTGACTTCAGAGTCGAAAAAAACACCATGAAAAATCCGTATATACTAAGTTTCATAAAAATGGGATCAATAGTTTCTGATACATGAGCAAAGAGCATGTATATATGCTTTTCGACATCAACAGGTTAAAGGTTAAACTATAATCATCGACATGTAGAATGGACTGCTTGACGCAGTGGAAGGGGAACCAGGCGAATAGAATGAGAGGCAAGATAGGTTGCAGTCTCGTTCCGTTTCTTTCTAATAAATTTGATTGATTTGTATTGAACCACGTATTCAATACAAACAAATTGAATTTACTAGAAAGAGACGGAAAGAGACTGCAACCTATCTTGCCTTTCACTCTATTTGCCCGATTTTCCCTTCCACTGCGTTAAGTCCATTCTACATGTAGATGTCTATAATGGCAGTTGTACAAATCAAAAATAAGTAAAAGTAAAACTTTCTAATCTTTTTTCTCGTAAAATTAATCATTTCGCATTTTGTTTCTGTGTGTTTTAATTGTATAAAAAAAATTTGCGATCTGTAAAGCCAATTCGAATATTTACTTCTTTTCTTATGTATTGATGCTTATTTCCCATCATTTTAGTATTCTCTTGAACGGAATTAATTTGTAGACCGTTTAACTTAATTTATTTAATTACATTAATATTTAGTTTTAAAAAGTATTGATAAAAAGATATTAAATATTTTTACTTCAAAACGTTTATTCATTGATTCGTAATAACAACATAAAGTGTATTATTTGAATTAGTTTTATATAATTTTGATTATTCCCATGTTAGATTTGTTAACCTGACTCAAGTTGCAGTACAATATTTAATATTAAAACTCAATCTTACTATGGGTACAGCAGCAGTTTGTAGTCTTTTTCCATTAATTATTGTAAGTTTAACAATAAACCTTTATATTTTCTATTTACTATAACACATAAACCTATTGTTCAAATTATAAAATTAAAAATTTTCTTTAAAAAATTATAAAAATTATAAATATGAGTAATTTTCCTTTTACGTTTAATTTTGTTTTATAGGATCAACCTCTGGCTGTCAAAAGTCAATTCATATTTACGTTTTTAGTGCATGCGAAAGATTTTACATCAGTGCTTGGTCAGCAACAGATTTAAGTGAAATGGCAAGTAAATTGATTAAATTCTATAGTCAATTTATTATTTTTATTGTTTCAAAGGTTCAAAGTATTACATATTTTTTAAATAAAATTGATTAAATATAATTGTTAGAAACAAAATTAACACATTGCCATTAAATTATTTAACTAAATTATTTTATGAAATTTTAGAGCAAAAAGATAGCATATAGTTCTTCATTTGAAAGTTATATATCACCAGGAACTATGAATGACATTTTGTTTTTAATATTAAGGAGTCAAAGGCCTCTTACAATATCAATGGCAAGTTTTCTTCCTGTTCTTTCTTTGGAATATTTTGGAAATGTAAGACAAATTATATATAAAAAACCATTAATGTACAATACATTAATATACATATAAATTACTAACATCCGTATTATATATATCTTGCAGTTTATGGCAAAGGCATTCTCTTATTTTACAGCAATGAAGAGTATCATCAATACTTAACTCTGCATATAGATTCTCTGTTATATATGTGCAGTCTATTTATATATTAGAAATTACCTTGTCTCATTTAAAAAATGCTTTAAAAGTTATAAATCTTTATGTTCGGAGCATCGCTCATTAACATGTAAATAGTGATTGTCCTTGTTCATAGTTAATTAATTCTTTGTTGACATTTATTTTAAATCAGCTAATCTTTGTAATCTTGGTAAGCCTCGAGCTTGCTATACGTTATTTCCATAATAATCGTCGACAGAACGTGTTGTTTAATTACATTAACGGATATTATTGGGCAAAATGTCGATCGCGATATCAGGGCCGATCAATGATCGTGAGTCGCATTGGATGGTGCTGCCGTCGACGAGTTCGACTCAGCAATCCGATTGGTAGTGTCCGTTTTACACTGTGCGCATCTGGAACGCTCCCCTCCGGTGTGCTTAGAAGAGGATGGACATTGTGAGGAATTATTTTTGCGGACAACTCACCGTGACTCATCTGGCTGTTTCATAGTATCGTATCATTTCGCAGGAGATAGACTCTATTTCGTCGATTCACGCCAGATAATTGTGAACCGATTGCATTCGCTAAAACGTTAATTTAAATCAGATCCTGAGTTGCGAATCAATTATAATAAGTTATGCAAGATTATTTGGATAGTGGTCATATTGAGCTCACTCGTCAACTATTCCCAGTTGACGGTGACATAATCTATTTACCTTATCATGGAGTGTTCAATGATAGTACGACAACCTAATTACGTGTGGCGTTTGACGTATCTTTGAAATGTTCGAATGGTCAGTCGCTCAATCAGATAATGTTCATCGGTCCGATGGTGCAATTGGATTGGATAATGGCAATTTTGTTGACACTTAGGATAGGAGCTGTGGCAATTACCACCGTAAAACAAATGTTTCGTCAAATTTGGATCAATCCCGCACAACGAGACTATCCAAAAATAGTTTGGCGCTTCTCGGAAAACAAACCGATAGCCGACTACTTATTAAAGTCTGTTACGTTTCGAGTGGTTTCGTCGTATCTGGCGATTTATTGCATTCTGTGGTTAGCGGGCAAGGAGGCTTACCCATTGACCTCAGCGGCGCTGCAATCTTCCATCTATATCGACAATCTGATAATTAAAGTGTTCGCAGTAGGAGAAAGTTATGAGCTTCGCAAGCAATTATATCGTTACTCAGTAGCGCAGGTTTCGAATAAAGAATGGGCTAGCAGTTATGCGCCAGTCCTGACGAATCTTGCCCCGGAGCTCTGTAATTGTTCGCTTTTGTCGTTTGAATCTATTAAAGATGAATCTCTTAAGATCTTAAGGCTACATTAGTATTCGAGTACTGTTAGCTTCGAATTTCAGGTCAGTTCACTGGATAAAAAATGCATCAAACGCACTATTTTATTCAAGTTAATTCGAAACTTCGATCCGCTTTTCTAACCTCCCTAACGTTTGCAGCCAAGGGTCTGGTGCAGCAATTGTGAGCTTTGAAGATGGGCTGGGACGACGGACCTTTGGCAGAAATATGCGCTCGATGGGAGAGATACAGCTTAGAGTTATCCTTGTTGGCCTTTGTTTGCGTACGCTGCGTCGTGGCGGTGGGTGATGTGATTCGCTGGGAATTACACGGATTTTGTGACGAACAGGGTTATGGAGCCGTCGTTTACATTAGAACCATTAGCGTTAATAGGTCGACAATATGATTACTTTGTGCCAAATCAAGAGTGGCTCCGTTAAGCTTGTCACGCTCCCACGACTCCGATCTGTTGTCGATCCATTATTAGATCCGAAACGGGATAATTGTAAACGCAACCTACGCTTGGTCAGATTCAACCGTCACGCTTTCTTGGAGCCATTCTGCGCCTAACCGCTGGAAAACCTTTGTACGCAACCGCGTTGCACACGTTCAATCTAAATAAAAAAATCTCTTTGAGTCATGTCAATTCCGAGTCGAACTCAACCAATTGCTGTTCAAGAGGCCTATTTCCCCAAGATCTGGAGTCATACGCTGTAATAGACGAGCCCTGAGTGGCACGTAGAGTTGAGATTTGATCTAAGCAGAACCTTTGAAGTTGAAACGCTAGATAACTTCGAGATCGAAGAAGGATCGTCTACCTTCGTAGCGGTGACCTTTCCTACCGTTGTTGAGACATTGCTCGCTAAATTTTCGTTGTTAGATAAAATTTTCAGAGTGATTGCTTATTGTTTGCGTTTCTGAACTAGGTTGAAACTAAAGCCGTGTTTCAAAACTGGGATTGTGTATCAGATTGAAGAGCATTTAGCTCTGTTGCGGTTCGTGAAGCTCGTGCAAGCGAGCTCCTTCGAGAAAAACATTCATCGGCTGGAGCGTGAGCAGAGTTATTCCAAGACGCTACGTAAGCTCGCTCCCTTTCTGAACTCCGATGGGATTCTTAGGGTAGACGGCAGACTGACACAATCCGCGTTGTCATACAAAGTTAAGCATTCGGCTTTACTATCAGGCCGTCATCGATTGATGAAGCTCATTATCAAGCGAACGTACCGAACACACCTGCATCTCGAACGACGTGCGATGCTATATCTTCTCGCTCAGAATTTCTGAATTTTAGGAGCCGATTAGGCGATCAAACATTGCTTATCCCATTGTTATCAGCGTTTTCAGGACTAACCCTCGTAACATGCAACCGTCTATAGCGGATCTGTTTTTGGACCACGTGTGTCAAGCTAAACCGTTCTCAGTCACTGGAGTTCATTATGCCGGATCATTTTTTGTTTGTAATCGTCGAAATCGAGAAGTGATCCCATTTAAGGCCTACGTACATGCTTTTGTTTACTTTACAGTAAAGATGAATCACTTAGAACTCGTTTTTTTATTATCGACAGATTTGTTAATAGCCACTCTGAGACGTTTCATCGTCAGACGTGGCCGATGCTCGCTTTTGTATAGCGACTACGGTACTAATTTTGTGGGAGCTTCTCAAGAACTTACCCATACAGCACAGATAAATACTGAGAATGTTCGAAGAATATCGCAGCAGTATATTACGTATATTCTCAGAACATTCGAGATACGTACTACAATTTTATGCGTACATACTGAAAATATTGCTATGTCCGCCTTTTTCCAGTTCGTAGTATATAGTGAGAATATTTCGCAGTACCAAGAATATCCCTAATAACGAAATAGAATCAAGAATAGAATGTGCACGGTATATATTTATTAGTATATACCGGTATATACGTTAGGGTAGATTAAATAATATATTGTACTTTCTTTTAAACTTTATAAATTTATTTATTTGCTTGTATACTTATGTTTTACATAGTCAGTCGTTTATTTATTATATGTGTAAATACACACTAAAAATAATACAAAAACTTACGCAAAATCAATACCACATAAATAGCCTTCAAATTAACGCTTTTAAATTAGCTTATAGCTAATTATCACAGAATGCATCTGTCAGCAAATCCAGAATGGATCACAAAGTACAAGACTGGAGTGCGGTGCCGTTTCAATCTCCAAGCGCGTGCTAGCGGTCGAGCGCTGTGAGAAGCAGTACCGTGTATGCCACGCCGCGCGCCGGTCTAACGGTTTAACGTAACAAAGAAAGGACTGTCCCGATTGCGCACATAAGCGATTGGACACAGTAGTATTTCCCGATTGGATACAGTCGCGATTAGACACAGACCCGATTGCACACGGACTCGATTGCACACGGACCCGATTGCACACGGACCCGATTGCACACCGATCCGATTGCACACAACTCGTTTGCACACGGACCCGATTGTACACGGACTCGATTGGACACAGACCCGATTAGATACGGACTCGATTGGACACAGTCCCGATGCCACACCGTCCCGATCGGACACAGTCCCGATTGGACACGAACTCGATTGGACATAGACCCGATTGGACACGGTCGGTGTGCAATCGGACCCGATTGGACACGGACCCGATTGTACACCGACCCGATTGCACACGGACCCGATTGCGCACCGACCCGTTTGCACACGGACCCGATTGCACACGGACCCGATTGCGCACCGACCCGTTTGCATACGGAACTGATTGCATACGGACCCGATTGCGTACCGACCCGTTTGCACACGGACCCGATTGCACACGATACGATTCCGCATTGCAGATAGTACATGGATTAGCGACTTGGACGGGGTGTGTGCGAGAGGGGGGGCAAAGCCCCCTTTGCACCCCCCCAATGTGTGTGTGTGCACAAAGCATTTTCTGCACCACATGGTTACGACTATAAAATATGTATAAGAAAGAACAATATTATAATAAATATTTTGTACGTATTTTTATGTCTGAGTTTACCAAGTATAAAAAAATTATGATAAATAATTATTAAAATATTAAAAATAAATATTTATGCTATTATAATCGAAAAATATAAAAAATATACCATGAATATTTTTTAATACATTTAAAAAACATATTATATATATGGTTAATAATAATTTTTGTATTATTTTTAAATAATTTATGAAAAACGATTATATAACTTCAAAAAATTGTTAATTTTTAAAAATCAATTCCTAAAATATTTATAAAAATTTATGCTAAATTTTCTGTGCTATCTAGGTTGTTTTTGCATTATTCTGCGATGCGGAATCGTATCGTGTGCAATCGGGTCTGTGTGCAAACGGGTCGTGTGCAATCGGGTCGTGTGCAATCGGGTCCGTGTGCAAACGGATCTGCGCAATCCGGTCCGTGTGCAAACGGGTCGGTGCGCAATCGGGTCCGTGTGCAAACGGGTCGTGCAATCGGGTCGGTGCGCAATTGGGTCCGTGTGCCACCGGGTCCGTGTGCAATTGGGTCGATGTGCAATCGGGTCCGTGTCCAATCGGGTCTGTGTTCAATCGGGAAATACTACTGGGTCCAATCGCTTATGTGCGCAATCGGGCCTCACTTAAAAAAGAAGCACCGTCGCGGAGAGTACAAAGTTTTTTTATAATTATATAAATATATGCATATAAACACATTATATGTGTACATAATATACGTATAATCTAAATACGTACTGCGACGTTGCTTTCCCCCGGGAACCGCCAGGTCCGAGGGGGCTTCGCCCAATTAAACGGTAATCTTTATAGACGGTAATGAGTAACGCTTTCTTAGTTAGATTCGATAGTTTACGAGAACGGTATCTTCAATATTCCTCGAGAATGCTCTCGATACGGTATCGGTAACTTGCATACCGTATCCCCCAGTATATCGATCGAGATTTCTCTCAAAGCGATAACGGTAACTTGCATACGGTATCCCCCAATATATCGATCGAGATTGCTCTCGATATGGTAGCGGTAACTTGTATACGGTATCCCCCAAATATATCGGGCGAGATTGCTCTCGACACGATAGCGGTAACTTGCAGAAACGGTAACTTCTCAATACTCTAAATTTTTGGGCGCCAGGCGCGACTTCTCGCGCCACACAATAATTAACGATAATGCGGTAACCAACTAGAAAGCGTTACAAGTGCCGGTAGCTCTTTTACTCTAGGCGGTAGAGTGGCGTGATTCTTATTGAGACGGAAAGTGTGGAGATGTCGGATCGAGGCAGGTCGTAGAAAGATTCGGTACTCAACTTGTTAAACAATTAAAGAGTCATATTATATTTCGGTAGTGATAGTGAAAACGGTAACAATGAAACGATGAGCTTTACTCAAAATGTCTACACATAATTAATCCACGGACATAACTTTGATAGAGAAACGAATTAGAGATACAAAGATGCGGAAACTATAAATGTTGATAATACGAGGCGGGAGGCCGACGAGGCTTTCCGCTCGAACAAAGACAAAATTAATAATTGCGAAAACAATTCGCGGTAACAATGGATTCTAATATAACTATGACTGTCGGCACCGGCGTAGTCCGAGAGGGACGCACTCACGTTATCAAATATTCGGGGCTGGTCGGTCCAAGCCCTCGTGCGGCCACAAAACTCTACTCTTTGTTTCAAGTTACTTTACACCAAAACAATAGCACTAACGGTATCGGATTTCGGATGACCGATATCACAATTAGAAATGGTATCCGGTATCTGGTCCCGCACGAGGGTTGACCGCCTTATCCGAACCTTACGTATCGATGGCTGCCGAGTGATGGCCTTACAAAGTGAACGGTATCCTGGTCTCCGAAGTCCGTAGCGGTAACTGTGGTGGTAACTTGGGGCTTGTCCTAGTCGAAACGTATGCTGACACGGCTTGCCGAACAGTGAG
This sequence comes from Monomorium pharaonis, assembly GCF_013373865.1. Taxonomy (NCBI): domain Eukaryota; kingdom Metazoa; phylum Arthropoda; class Insecta; order Hymenoptera; family Formicidae; genus Monomorium; species Monomorium pharaonis. The sequence goes on along the minus strand of NW_023415629.1, from coordinate 21,358 downwards.
GAGCCCCGGTCCCGCGCCGGCCGGCTCGAGCCGCCGCGCATGCGTGTGCTTCGATTTTTGGTTGATCCGCACGCCTCGATCCCATGCTGCGCCGCATCGCCTCTCCAAATGCCTCGTGGTCCGCGCGTGACGACTTCTGCCGATGAGAGCGCTCTGGCTCTGCCATTTTCGGCTGGTCCGGCTGGCCATGCCGTGACTGAACCGATCTGGGTGGCGGGCGGTTGACATTTTGACGGTCGCTCCCCCGGTCTGCAGCCCGGTGGCGTGCCCTCGGCGTGATTCCTCCCAAGAATCTTTTATGTCGCCATGCGGTATCCTTGCTGCCACGGTATCCTTGCGGCTACGGTATCCTTGCGGCTCAGGGCGGCGGGGAAGCTCTTGGCGGGGCACCTCGCCTACTGTCGATTGCTCGCGACTATTCCCCCGACGGCTGCTCCTCCTCCGTTCTTTGTACAATAAAAAATGATCCCTCACTCGGCGCCTTAGATCTTAAATATCCTAATACGGTACCACGAAAACTAGAAGAAGAAAATAATTAAAACAGAGTCGCGTCCCCCTCGGCTCGGCGAGGAGGAGCCCCAAACCGACCCCCTCGGTCGGACTTACGCCCTTGTGACGAGCGCGGCCGGACGCGCCACGTCACAGTACATATATACAAACATTTATAAAGGGCTCGTTAATGTTAAGCAAAAATAATATGATAAACAGGTCAATGTATGGAGCCAAGATAAATTTTCTTACATTATAATTAATTAGATAAACATTATATAATTATAAACGCGATTAATATCACTGTGTTAAAGAAACGTTTCGACTATACTTAGTCCTCTTCAGTCATAATACATTACAAATATGTATAAACTTAAAACATGAATGAAATGATGGACATGAAAATATAATTAAACAGTTAAACAAGATGACCATTGAACAATCATAAAATAGTTCATTGCGTATCAAATTATGTCATAATAAATAAAAACGTAAACCAGTCAATAATATAATTAAATGAATAATAAAGTGAAAATAATGAAATTTTTTTGTAAGTCGGTTTTCATATTAAAATAAATTTATAGGATTAAAAACGATGGAAACCGTGGTATGAATAACATAAACTGGTATGCGTATTGCAGAAAACTGTAAAACTTATATATATTAATCGCAGATCTTAAAACACAATATTAAAAAGAGCAACAACACACAGAATATTTGACAAAGCGCTAGAGACAAGTGTAACGTTCGGTAGTCAGAGGCAGAATGAGCGAGATTTATTTTAGTCATTTTCGACAAAATGTCAAACAAACAATAATAAGAATTGTCAAGACACTCCGTGTTCTTCTGTAAATTGATGCCATTAACTTGCTTCTTAATATGAATCATTTCTGAAATTAACCTTTTTTGGTATCTTGATTCAGAATCTAATATTTTCACGTTATTCCAATCAAACACGTGGTTATTTTTTAGCATGTGTTCTGTTATCACGGAGTGTCTCGATGATTCCAAATTAAAATTATTCGCATGTTCTTTAATCCTGGTACTTAAATGTCTCTTTGTCTGTCCTACATATGACGCGTTACAATTTTTACAGCACTCTGTGAGTTCCACCTGATTATTGAAATGTTTCTTAAGTCTGTTATTAATTTCATGAAAAACAAGATCTAGTGGATAATCGTTGTCCAGTAATATATTGATGCAAAATTTAGATTTTTTTGCAAAAAAATGGACAACATAACTGCTCTATCTATTAGACTATATATTGTTCCTATTTTGTGACAACGAGGATGATGCGAAAAGAACGATAAATAGCTTCCCGAAAACGTATATTTATGGAACCAATCAATTATGATCTTATTGTTTTCTACTTTCAACAAAAGATCTATAAAGCTAAGACAACGGTCTTTTTCAGGTTCTAAAGTAAACTGAAGTTTCACATAGAAGCTGTTAAACATGTTGACAGTTTCGGTGGTTTTTGTCAGGGGTACAGATAATAGGATATCATCTACATATCGATAATAAATCGGAATTTCGAATTTTAATGCTTTCAACGCTTTGTCCTCGAGATCCTGCAACACTAGATCAACCATAATAGGTGACAGAGGTGAGCCCATCGGAGTTCCAAATGCTTGCTTATATATTTTATTGTTAAATGTGAAAAAGGTTAACGAAAGAATGAAATTTAATGGCATGTATAAAATTGTCTAACGAAATGGTGGTATTATTTTCAATAAATGTCCACCTATTTTTAATGCTCTGTATCGCAAGATCTCGAGGTATATTTGTAAATAATGAAGTTGCATCCAACGATATTAAGATATGTGTTGACAGTATAGTTTTACCTGAGAGAGCGTCGTACAATCTGAAACTGTCCATGGCGTGTCTATTATAAATGGGTAGGCTTTCTTTAATGATTTTATGTATGTAGTTCGCAAGTGGGTATAAGGCAGTGTTTACCGAAGAAACAATAATTCTTAACGGTGCGTACGGTTTGTGAACTTTAGGAAGGCCATAAGCCTTAGGTAAATTGGAGTCGCTTGAATGAAGCGCCCAATAGGTTTCTTTCTAAACAAACCCTTTACGTAACCACTCCCTTAACATATTGTTTTGTAACCGTGAATTATGAGTACTATTGGCTACGGATAGCCGCGGGCAATTCAGGGTTCGGACGGCGGGCTGGTTAAGTAAATGAACGGAGGCAAGGTGAATTTGGCTTAACACTATTGTTTATTCAATTATTCCTATCTAATATGTACAGCTGTCCCTATCTAATATATACAATGCTTCGAGTATTCGTGTGAATGTGTGAGTGCATCACGTCAATGTGCGGGTGACCGTATCTTTCCCGCGAACGTCCTCTGTCTCGTGCACAAGATCTCCGTCGGATCGCGCGCAAGATTTCCGGATTCGCGAGAGCTTTGATCTAGAAGCTCTTCAAGATTTCCGCGTCGATTACAGGCAGCGTAATGTCGGGACGTGTCAAGATCTTTGTAAGATTGTAAAAGATACGCCCCTCGCTCCGAACGTCCGTTTTTAAATAATTAAAGTGTGAGTGACACCATCGCCTCCTTTTTCTTCCTATCACCCCCCGTGAACCTACCGCATTCCTCATCACTCGCTTCGCGTCTCTATCGGGACGGATCCTGGTATTCTCTCCGTGCAATCGCGTTTACCCTACGCACGCACAAACAAAGAGGATGAATCAATTTATTTAACAGGTAAGAAGCAATTAGCCGTTCACGCCTTAGTTGATCAACTAATCTATGTAAATCAAAAATTTCTATCTATAATGTTTGAACCATAAATGTATACTCTTAATTGTGTTTAAATGTTGCGGAAAAATATTGTTAGATTTACAGTTCTTAAGAAATTGTAGCTGAGATGCTGCTTTAATTAATTTATAATTGATATCTATCCAATGCTTAACTAAAGATGTGGTGTTCGCGCCGGTAGTCAGAGGCAGAATAAAAAAAAACCGAACGTTACACTTGTCTAGCGCTTCGTCGAATACTCTATGTGTTGTTGTTCTTTTTAATATTGTGTTTTAAGATCTGCGTTTAACATATATAAGTTTACAGTTTTCTGCAATACGCATACCAGTTTATGTTATTCATAACACGGTGAATGCGCGTGCGTAGATTAAACGGGATCGCACGGAGAATGCCGGAATCCGTCCCGATTGGGACGCGAAGCGAGTGGTGAGGAATGCGGTACGTTCACGGGGGGGGGGGGGGACATAAATGGTGATAGGAAGAAAAGAGGAGGCGATGATGTCACTCACACTTAATAATTTATTGACACGGACGTTCAGAGCGAGGGGCGAGCCGTATCTTTTTACAATTTTACGGAGATCTTGAAATGTCCTGTTCTTACGCTGCCTGTAGCCGACGCGGAGATTTTGAAAAGCCTCTAGATCGAAGCTCTCGCGAACTTGAAAATCTTGCGCGCAATCCGACGGAGATCTTGTGCACGAGGCAGAGGACGTTCGCGGGAGAGATACGGGCACCCGCGCATTTACGTAATGCACTCACACATTCACGCGGATACGCGAACTTAAGAAATACTTGGCAGTAGCGGAATAATTAATTGTACTATCACGACACGAGTGCTAGGGATGGAACGGAAGTGAATCCCCGCAGCTAAGATCGGCGGATGATCAGCGGGAGAGATCAGCGGGACGATGTAATGTCGATGCTGCGCTGCGACTGATTTTTTTTTTTTTTTTCGTCTTAGGACAATCACGATCGCGGAGGAGAAAAAGGGGCGGTAAGGGAACTGATTTCGAGCCTTATTTGGGCATCGATTTGACATGCTTTTTTTTGGGCATGTTTTGCATGGTTACCACGATGCGAGAAAACGAAAGAAGCGCGCGTGATGAGCTAGTGACAGCGCTATGCAACTAGGTGCATCGAATGTATGAACTACAACAAGCGCAATGGCTGTCAGCAGTTTTCACTACTTGCGGATAAAACAGAGCAAAAAAAAAGCTGAAATTCTAATAAAACTGTTCTAATCTCGAACACACAGTTTCTATCGTTTTTAATCTTATAAATTTATTTTAATATGAAAACCGACTTACGAAAAAATTTCATTATTTTCATTTTATTATTCATTTAATTATATTATTGATTGGTTTACGTTTTTATTTATTATGGCATAATTTGATACCCAATGAGCTGTTTTATGGTTGTTCAGTGGTCATCTTGTTTAACTGTTTAATTATATTTTCGTGTCCATCATTTCATTTATGTTTTAAGTTCATACATATTGGTAATGTATTATGACTGAAGAGGACTAAGTATAGTCGAAACGTTTCTTTAACATAGTGTTATTAGTCGCGTTTATAATTGTATAATGTTTATCTAATTAATTATAATGTATTAAGAAAATTTATCTTGGCTCGATACATTGACCTGTTTATCATATTATTTTTACATACATATATATTTATGTATTATAAATTTTTTAACTATCCGCGACGGTGCCTCCTTGTTACGTTAGACCATTAGATCGGTGCGGCATAGATGAACTGCTTCTTACGGGGCTCGGCTGCTAGCACGCGCTTGAAGTAGGGAAACTGACATCGCAATCTGGTCTCTGTACTGCATCGTTTACAATTGAATGTTTTGCAAAAGCACGCGCTCTTGTTTTCTTGTCATTCTTTCCTTGGCATGAGCCAACCATATTTTGATTGGCGCAGAAATCTGGTCATCTGTTGTATTTGAGAATGATTTTCGTATCACATCTGAAAAAATAACGTATCTTTATTACTTGTTTCATTATTTATAAATATTAGAACAAATATGTAAATAATAATTTAATTTTAGCATTATACTATTATTATAATTTTAATAATTTAAATTCAGTAACAAATAATTATATACTTTATCTCTAATATACACAAAGATACTTTAAATAAATCAATGTTTGTAAATATGTTTTATTAATTAATAAATTAATAAATTGTTAACAAATATTTAGAAACATATCTTTTAATTTGTACAGGAATCATAGCACTCTTAAAAAAAAAATTCAAATTGTTTTTGAATATTTAACGTACTTAAAACCATCTTGTAAATTTCCAATTTGGAAAATATTTTTTTCTTTTTTGCACCGTACCAACTGTACTTTATCGCCAGTTCGTTAGAGACTATTACTTTCATCAATCGCAAACATGATGTTTTCATGTTTGTACACAATCCAAATGCCAATTGTGTCATCTGAAAAATTTGTAAATAAAACGATAAAAACATGTACAAAGTATAGAAGGTATGGAAATAAACATAAGTGAAATATTTATTAAGAGATAAAGACTATAAGATTTTAAACCAAAAACACGTAAATGTATGGATGGAGATTAAGAAATGTAAAAATGTGAAGTTATTTTCGATATATGTATAATCACAGATAATTTTATTTTTTAACTATTCTTTATATAGAATCTAAGGTGATGAATATGATTTTATCATGCAAGAATAATATTCAATATTTAAATTGATATTTGACAAAATTTTTTAACAATCTAATGATTATTGCAGCTCTTTTTAGAATTAAATTGTCTATTAAGTCCTAAACTGGTATCGTTACTTCTTTTAAAAAATTTTGTAATATTAAAAAGTAGACATTCGACTTACCATTTGATTTCTATAAAATACATCATTTTTTAATTTTGTTTCCATAGCTTCAAGATCGTTTTCATTTTTTAATGACGTATCTTGAAAAATATCTATATTTTCTCTTTCTTCCGTTTCGATAGTACCAACTGAAAGTTTTTCAATAGTCTTTCTGAGTTTTTTTGGTAAATATGTCGCATAACGCCCTTGGTAAATTTGTGTATTTCGGTGCGTAGAACACGAATCTGCAAGGTAAAATTGTCGGTCGCAACTAGGAAAAAAGTTATTAAGTACTAAAGTTGACAGTTGCGTGGTTAGGATTTCTGTCATATCGACATGATGTAGACGCATCTGACTATGCGCAAGGACATAAAAGTGCATGAAATTACAGCAATGGAAAGAGAGAGAGAGAGAGAGAAAGAGAGAGAGAGGGAGAGAGAGAAAGAGAGAGAGACAGAGAGAGAGAGAGAGAGAGAGAGAGAGAGAGAGAGAGAGAGAGAGAGAGAGAGAGAGAAAGAGCGAGAGCGAGTGTAGCCGTAGACGCATCTGACCATGCGCAAAGGTCTATTGCGGCTTACTTCAATCTTAAATATCTTCATAGTTTACATCTTTGTTAACTATAAGATATACTTTGTCAAAGTAAAATGAGTTATTCAATAGAACAATTAAATAAAAATTCTTGGTTAGCTGTACAAGACGTAGTTGGAGATGCCAAATCATGGCCAAAATTTATTCGTAAGATGTTTTGGGATTGTAAATTAACGGATCATAATCGAATGATATTGGTTAATTTTGCTTACTTAAATGCCATTTCTGAAGAATTTTTGCACGATATATTATCTTTTACATTAAAGAAAGCATATACAAAAATTCGGAAACGCGAAATCAAAGATAGATTTTTGTATTTAAATCATAAGGTAATTTTATTAACTTTTATTATTAATTAATATATTAATAAATTATTAAATACAAATTTTTTTTTAATGTTTTTCAAAATTTGTAGGAATATGGACGACAACGACGTAGTCGTGTTTACAGTTACAGCGTATATTTTAAAGCAGTGCTTGAGCCTAGTTGCTCTTTTCGAGCCGATTCCCGAACGCGCCGCCTCCTATGCCCCCACTACCGCGCGCGGCCTTGACGGCCGAGCCGCCGATCTCGCCCGTACGCTTTGTCTCAGGAGCAGCTCTGTATAAGAAATAGTGCCCTGCACCACAAAATTCATTAAAATTACTTTAAGTAAATAATTTTTGTTTTTATAAACAAAAAAGTACTAACTTTTTTATTACTAATTTATTTTATGTAGTATAACAATATGTAAAAACATAATATGTAAATTAGAATTTTGACAATAGTTTAATTTTTACATCACCCGTGAGGTATTATTATTGATGCTTTTTTTTAAGTGGTTTTCTCAGTAGGCCTAATCCACTAAAAGATGAAATATAATATATAGCTTCCCAGACAACACGCATGTCTAAAAGACATCTTTAAGACGTCTTAAAAGAGACGTCTTTGAGACTTTACCAAAAGACGTCTTTATGACGTCTTAAAATCGTCTTATTTTAGACGTCTCTCTTAAGACGTCTAAAATACGTCTTTTTTAAGACATTCTTTGAGACGCCATTTAGACGTCTTTACGACGTCTGAGAAAGACGTTTTTAAGACGTCGAATGACGCACATAACCAAATCTGTCGTGTGATGCGATCAAGTCGATCGACGTGCTTATCCCGTATCAATTTTTGAACTCTTGCACGTATCGCGTGTGTGTTGGGACGTTTTGTCCTGGTTTGCTGTGTAACGCAGCCGAGTGTGGATACGTTAATACAACACAACTTTTTAACTCTCCCTGCTAAAAACGACCAATTAAAACCAATTAGTACCGCATTTAAATTCGTAAATTTCACTCGTTATCAATGCGGATTTAGTTGGTTAAATCGGACGCCCGATTGAACTTCAATCGGTTTCAATATCAAGTGAATTGGGATTGGATTCTATATGGTACTTCCGGATTAATTTTAATCGGGTGTTATTGGATTAAATTGTTGAGTTGATCCTGAATTGCATTGAATATGGTCTTTCCGAATTGACTTCAACTGGGCGCTATTGGTTTTGACTGGACAAGTATTTTCAACATTTTGAATTGGACTGAATGTGATATTTCCGAATTTAGTTCAATCGGGCGCTATGGGTTTTGATTTTTAGATTATATGCACAGTCTTGACTTGGATTGAATCTGGTATTTCCGAATTGATTTCAACTGGGCGCTATTGGTTTTGACTAAACAAGTATTTTCAGCCTTCTGAATTGGACTGAATGTGATATTTCCGAATTTAGTTCAATCGGCCACTATCGGTTTTATTTTTTAAATTATATGCACAATCTTGACTTGGATTGAGTATGACATTTCCGAATTGACTTCAATCGAGTGATATTGGTTTGGATTGTACACATAATTCCAAAATTTTGAATTGGATTGAATGGGGTATTTCCGAATGTAGTTTAACCGGACACTATCGGTTTTGTTTGTTAAATTGTGCTTAAATTTTAATTGGATTAAATACGGTATTTTCGAAATAACTTCAATCAGACGCTGTCGGTTTTAATTGTTAGAAATATTTTTACTATTTTTACAATTTTGAATTGGATTGAATGTGGTTTTTACAATTTAATTTTAATCTAACGCTATTTGTTTCAATTGTACAATTCTACCTCCATTAAAATTGTATTTTTATGTTACCTTTATTTAGATGCTGTTAGTAGTTTAATAAACTTTATGTTTCTTTAAAATTATAATTTAAATAAAATTATTGAATTACTCATAAACTTTTTTAATAAAAATTTGTAGATTAAGAAAACATTAATATATATTTTGTACTACGTAATAGAAAATCAGAAAAAATAGAAATAATAAAGACTTAAAATACATTTATAAGTTTTTATAAGTTAAAAAGTAATATAAATGCTTTTACTTTTTAACATATTTTAAATATATATTCTATTTGATAACATTCTTTTTTCATAAAATTTTCAAAGAAATTATTATTTTTATTGTAAGATAGTATAGAATTTTAGTGCAAGATATAACACTCACGACAAGATTTTGTCAGTCTTTATTTTAAAGTAATGTATTTATCAAGCTTATAAAAATGATGATTTAATAAACGTTATGTGAAACCATTATAGCTACGTCAGTGGTATAAGAAAAAATAATTTTATTATAATAATTAGCAAATAAAATATTCAGTATATATATTCAGTACATACAAATAACATATTCAGTAATGTAATGTATCTAATGTTCATAAAATACATAAATCTGGAAGAAAAGCTACTTTTTAAAGCAAAAAATTATTTTTTGAAAATTTGCATAACCAGGTTCTTCTTGGGTTTAATAATAAAATTATTTATATTTATTAAACGAGTAAATAGTTTTGGATAAAAATTTGTAGATTATAAACGTTAGAATATTTTTTTAAATTTACATTAAGTTTAGAAGCTTTAAAACATAATATAATTACAGAAAATTATAAATATTTTAATATCAAGTGGGTCTCTCAGATGCCACCGCGGTAGATTAAAACATTTTAGGTCTCACTTCTTACATTATTGTAAAATATACGTATAAGAGACTAATGAACAAAAAATATAAAAAGAAAACTTTATTTTATAAATAAATACAATAATCATGTGTAATAATGTTACATAATAATTACAATATTGTATATTTTATGTATAATATACATTATTTATACATATTTCATAATGTAATTAACATTTAATATTACATATTGTACAGTTAAACATATTTTAAACAGTTTTGGGAAACATATCATTGTATTTCAAAAGTATTTGGTAATTTGCATAAAAATTCAAGATTATTAATGTTTACAGAAATTATTTTTGAAAGTACATCTGTAATAGGAACAATTTTATAATTTTGAAAATCTTCGGTTCTAATTTTTTTTATGTGCGTTACAATAAAAGGATCTTCTGAAAATGTAACAATTTTTGAAAGTGCAAGATAGCATTTGTTTTCTTTTTCTATAATATCTATTATCCGACCAAAATGTCCTGATTTTAATTGTATCATTGTATCATTAGTACGTTTTACTTTTGTATATTTTATACTATGGAAAACTTTACCGTTATAAATACATTTTTTAAATACACGGCAATATTGTCCATCAATTTTCTTGGAGTAGCTTGCTCCCGTAAAAACAACATCTTCACCACAATAAAAATAAGTTGACAAATTTTTATGCCTAAATATATCAGTACAATAATTTTTAATAATATTTGACGAGTAATTAACATTTCCTGTTTTGAAATGTAATTGTTGTAAGTGTTTCCTCGCTATTTGCTGATCCATCTTGTTAGGACCATTTATCAATTGCTTTAATTGAAAAATATTTCCTTCAAACGGAAAAGTCGAATTGTTCCAAAGAGGACCAGTTTGCCTAACTGATTGTACAACATGCAATAAAATATGAACATTAAATGTCATACTTTCAACTCCGTAATAAACCTGATAATAACCAACAAACTTTAGGGCGTCATATTCGCATTGTACTAATTCTTCTTCGGTGATTGTTGTTTTTAATAAAGTGTACAAAATTCTGACGAGTAATGAATAATGTTTAAGAGCTGTATCATGAAGGATATCTTCCAAACATGGTAGACTGTAGACTAATATCCATGTTTTCACTTCAGCACCTTTTAACTTTTCTTTTCGTGATCGTGGAAGTCGATGTATATCCTGGGTAGGTGTAATAGATAACAGACGTTTTTCAATAGCTTTGACATCCGCATTACGTAATTTAAACATTGATTGTGATTTTGGGCATGTCCACTTATTGTATAACTGCTGCTCAATACCAAAAAGGATAGTATGTAAATAGTCAAAAGAAAAGGACCACACGATATCTATACATGGAATTTGAATTAAAGCAGTATTTCCTTTTACTCCTCTCTCTTGACGTTTATTTGATAAAGTAACAGTTTTTATATCCTTTAAATGACTTTCATGAGATCTTAATTCGGGATCGATATCTCGTAAAGGATATCTAATACCTGAAACTTCTTTAACATAACATCCTGGATGGTAACACCAGCTACAACCATAATACCCATTAAATTGCATTCTATTTTGCAAGATTGGTCGACATACAGAGTCTACACAGTAAGCTAATGGACAAAATTTTACAATAATCGATTCATTTTTTAAATTAGTTACTTCGATACCATTTTCATACAATAATTTTGCTTCATCGATAAAGGTAGAAAAAAATAATTGAGCTATGTCACTTGTAGGTTCTTTTGTACAAGTTAGTATTCCACATAGTAGAATTTGTTTAAATCTACTGATAGGTGATACAAAATTTGGTTGTACTGAAAGTGGATAAAAGCCTCGTTTTCCACTGTTTGTCAGTGGTGCACCATCGGTACTTATATTATAAGTTAAGTAACAGGTATTTCTATTGTTAATTTTGTTGTATAATTTACTGTCATTAACATCTCTCATAATCTTTGTGCTATCAACGTTACACTGATTTACTGTCACTGAGTTAATAAAATTAAAAATTTCTTGTTTAATGTAGGGAGATTCAAATAACATTTTTAACTGATATGTTAAATTAATAGACGTAAAATAGTTTGTAGATTTTAACGTTATTTTATTATTTGTATCACATTTTGAACATGTTTTTATATAATTCTTAAAATTTAATTTTGATATTGAATATAAAATTTCTTTGTTGCAAGAATTACAATAATAATGATAATTTATTTTATCGTCTGGTGGGTCAAATCTTTGTTGTAATCTATACTTTGAAATATTTATATCTTTGAACTCGGGTCCTGCAATTAATTTTATTAACTCAATCAGTTTTTGTCTTCCTAAATCTGACAGTCTAAATCGAATTGAGAATCCCATTATCAAAGTCATTATGTCACGAATAGTTAAATTAGTTTTCTCAAACATTATAGTATTATCATCAAATGACCCATTAGTCTCGTCGTCACTGATATTCGCATCATAATCATCACTATCAAATTCATTGTTATCAGAATCATAGCCATTTGAACTACTCTCACTCATATGTTTGTCATCATCTTCACTATTGTCTTCTACACTGCTGGCATCTTCATTTTCTTTGTCCTCGTCTTCATTGTTTATATGAATAATTTCATTATACTCAAATGTATCTATAACGCAATAAATGCCTTGATTATACATTATTGATTCTGACAATAATCGAAATGAGTACCTTACTAGTAGAAAATAGGCGTCCATAGAAACTATTGGAATGTCTTTGTGGAAGACTACATTATTAGATAATACTATATAGACTAGGGTAGAACTTAATTGGTTAAACTAGCTATATATAATATTAGATCTACGTGGATGCCTCGATAATGAAAATAAAGTTTCTATAGGTTAGAAGATTTTTTAAATAAAGTAGATATAATAAACTTTTCATTTTACAAATCTTTGAAAAATCTAAGTTACAGGATTTCTACTTCAAACTGTGCGAAATATAAATTCTTTATTTTAAAAACTGTAAATCAGGGCCACAGCGTGTACATACCTTCAATATTTAAGTCAGGTTTATATTCTGGAGAGCGAATCGCTGTGGAATTATTACTACTAGCTTCATTATTATTCATTCTCATGTCACAATTATTCTCACTTCTAATACAACAATCACGGTTCTGCTCATTATTCAAGTTAGAAAAATTACTGCTTTCTAAAAAAATTAGTAATAAAAATTACTTATTTTATACATTACTCTCCATATTAAACTGTTTTTTTTACAATAATGTCGACGGTTCAATATTTTAATGTTACATTATTTTGACATATATATTAGAATATTTTTTACCTGGCACAAAAGCTAATTGATGTTCATAACTCGTAAAAGAATCCCACTTTGATCTAGTAACCCAAGATAAATTATCTCTGAAGTGAGTCTCATAATCTTTATACAATCCTGTTTTGTAACGTCGTTTTACTTTTTTGGGAACTGCATTATTTATATCATTATCAGAATTAGAATCACATGATGACGAATCACTCATTATCTGAAAACATATTTAGCAATAATAAAATTCAAATTATGTACATATATAGTTATTTTATTTTTATTTCTTTTAATCAAAATATAGCTGGAGTATTAATTATGTATTAATTATTAGTTATAATATATTTTTTATATAAAAAGAATTATAAAATGTAATTATTATGTGTACATAATACATTATGCACTTAAAATTTTATGTTATACACTTTATTATTTTACTTTAATTACAAAAAATATGGGTTGATTTTATTAAAATATACTTACCCGATAATGTATAATATATAATATATACTTTACTTTTTCAATCAGGCTCACTTTCACATATATTTATAAAAAAGTAATTGTTTCATTTAGATCCCGCACCTCAAATATCGATGTAATTATGCGTATTTGACGCGATTTTGCTTAAAACGAATAAATCTGACAAGAATAAGCGTGCATCAGAAAAGCGATCGAGATACTAATCGTTATTAAAGTTGACGAATTAAGGTTAAGAAATCTGTCATACCGAAAAAGCGACGGAACACTATGCGCACGCTCTGTAGTCCCATACGCATGCTCTATGATCACGTGATGTGCTCGTGGCCGCGGCCATGATAGTGAACATTTGCAGAAAGGATCGAGTGGCGGCCGGGACACGTAAAGGCTATTCTACAATTGCGTAAGCGTGATCGTAAGTGGTTGTAAGAGTGTGTAAGGCGTCGTTGTAAAGCGGTACTTCCGGTTGTAGAGCGTGTTGTGGAAGATGGTTGAATTTCATCTTTCACGACTACAACAGATGTGAACGTAAGAGCCAACCAATCAGAGTGCTGTTCACGTCATCATGCCGCACACCGCCATAATTTACTGCACTCTGATCGGTTGCTGTAATCAAGTTTACAACGTATCTTTACTCTATTGTAGATTGATCCGTTGTAAAACATTTATGACTACTACTACTCCTACTCCTACAACCTTACGCTTACGCAATTGTAGAATAGCCTTAATACGCAGTATTCACATATTTGCAAGGTACACGATTATAAACACGTGTGGTGACGCTTTTGTACTTGTATTTAGTAGAAACATTTAGATAAAAATTATTTCTTTGTTTAGATAAAAATGTACGCTTATATAAAATTGTTATCTGGGAAAAATAAAGACAAAAAAAAAATTATTCCCACATCTTGCATCAAGAATTTTAAACCAGAGTCACACAAGAAAATTTTAAAGTATCAAGTGGAAGAAACAGTAGGCGAAGAACCGTATGTAGCAACGATTTTGTTACTATCAGGTATATATATAATAAATATTACAACTTTTATTCGATTTTGGTTACGTTCCGTTTCACGCATGATGCGTATGATGCATCGTTCATCCTCGTTTATCGTACGTTAGATAAACAACAAAGATGAACAATATATCATGCGTATCATGCGTGAAACGGAACGTAATAGGCTGCACGTTCCGTTTCACGCATAATGCGCATAATGCGTCTTTCATCTTTATTTAACATCAGATAAACAACAAAGATGAACAATGCATTATGCGCATTATGCGTGAAACGGAACGCAGCCATAGCCTTTGCCTGGTTTTGTTCTTTGTTTTTATATATACATGTTGCTTGTGTTATATATTAGATTCAAATGAAGAACTTAAAGAAATAATTAGAACAAAAAGTGTTCGTGCTTCACCATCGTATTTGCTTGTGACAGCTTCGGATAAATCTGACAACGAGGGAAAAAAACAGTTAAAGCGTTCAAAAACTTTTCAAGTTAGTCGTGTCCTATATATCACAAATTTTCTGTTAGATTTCTGTTTAAAAATATTGTACAAATTATTTATTATATATTTTTCATCAATAGATGAATCGTCAGTTAAAAGAACAAGAGGAACTAGTCTGTAATAAATTATCAAAGTTTAAGAGTGATTTATTGCCAATAAACGTTACATTAAAAGATAAGGTAAATGAGTGAATTCATATAGTATAACTATAATAAATAGAAAACAAAAAATGAGATAACTTAGTAATTATAGCCAAGGAATAAGTAAATGAATAGTCAACAAACTATTTGTGTTGTAAATCACAGTCTTACAACATTTCGACCACAGAATTTGATCCTTCTAAAGTGAATTAATCCATTATCAAAATAAATTATTCGCAGGATAACGACTGTTTACAAGCTCGTGCCAACAAATTCATAAAAGTTGTGTCTCATACTGTCAATAACGAACAAGTGTATAAATAATTACATTACAAAGCAGTCAAATCAGTATATATTTTGAAAAGATGTTACAGACGTGATTTAAAAGTGTCAAGCATGGATAAAGGCGGCAGAAAGATTTTTTATGCATTGATTTGTTTGTTATTGACAATGAGACGCAACAACCATTATGAATTCGTTGGCACGAGTTTATGAACAGTTGTTGTCCTGCGAATAATTTATCTTTGTAATAGATTAATTCACTTGAGAAAGACCAAATCCTATGTTCAAAATGTTATGAGACTGTGATTTACAATAAAATAGTGTCAGTTTGTCGATCAATCTACTCATTCCTTGGTTATAATAGAAAAGTTAAGCTTCTGTACAAAATTTAAGTTTTAAATATTTTATAGGAAAATTTAGATTTGTCAAACATTACTGATACACCGCCATCACCCAAAAAATATAGAGTAACAGAAGATTTAGCACAAACAAAAATAAATTCATGCAAGATGACAATCTAGTCAAAGCACTAACCAAAGAAACAAACACGAGAAACGAAAAGGAGAAGTGTGGTAATGAGTCCCCAAAAAAACAGTTAAAGCATTCAAAAACTTTTCAGGTTAGTCGTGTCCTATATATCACAAATTTTCTGTTAGTTTCTGTTTAAAAATATTGTATAAATTATTTATTATATATTTTTCATCAATAGATGAATTGTCAATTAAAAGAACAAGAGGAACTAGTCTGTAATAAATTATCAAACTTTAAGAGTGATTTATTGCCAATGAACGCAGTTACATTAAAAGATAAGGTAAATGAGTGAATTCATATAGTATTGTATAACTATAATAAATAGAAAACAAAAAAAGAGATAACTTAGTAATTATAGCCGAGGAATAAGTAAATGAATAGTCAACAAACTATTTGTGTTGTGAATCACAGTCTTACAACATTTCGACCATAGAATTTGATCCTTCTAAAGTGAATTAATCCATTATCAAGATAAATTATTCGCAGGATAACGACTGTTTACAAACTCGTGCCAACAAATTCATAAAAGTTGTGTCTCATACTGTCAATAACGAACAAGTGTATAAATGATTACATTACAAAGCAGTCAAGTCAGTAAATATTTTGAAAAGATGTTACAGACGTGATTTAAAAGTGTTAAGCATGGATAAAGGCGGCAGAAAGATTTTTTATGCATTAATTTGTTTGTTATTGACAATGAGACGCAACAACCTTTATGAATTCGTTGGCACGAGTTTATGAACAGTTGTTGTCCTGCGAATAATTTATCTTTCTAATGGATTAATTCACTTGAGAAAGACCAAATCCTATGTTCAAAATGTTATGAGACTGTGATTTACAATAAAATAGTGTCAGTTTGTCGATCAATCTACTCATTCCTTGGCTATAATAGAAAAGTTAAGCTTCTGTACAAAATTTAAGTTTTAAATATTTTATAGGAAAATTTAGATTGTCAAACATTACTGATACACCGCCATCACCCAAAAAATATAGAGTAACAGAAGATTTAGCACAAACAAAAAATAAATTCATGCAAGATGACAATCTAGTCAAAGCACTAACCGAAGAAACAAACACGAGAAACGAAAAGGAGAAGTGTGATAATGAGTCCCAAAAGCTGAGCAGATCTAAAGTTATTCCAAAGGTAAAAATGATCAAAATATATTTTTTATAATTTGTACACACGCGGTCAGAATGAATGCCTGGTCATATGAAGTTAGCTGCGTTCCGAGATTTATATAGTGCATGTAACGCATTCTATACAGAAACCGCGTGTGGACATATATATTTGTTGCAGTTATAGTACTTATATAATTATTATAGTAATAGCTAATCTTTTTTGTGACATTTTACATAAACATATAATTAAATTTATGCAAAAATTTTTGTGAAATTAAAGAAACATTTTCGTTTCTTTGTCTAATAATAATAAATTTTTATTGTTTAACTAGCTGTGTCCGGCCACGCGTTGCTGTGACTCAGTCTTTTTTTTTGTTTGTTTAGATTTAGTGCACATTTGTATTATTGTTTTTCGCGCGCTCGCGTATTAGATTGAAACATTTTTTGTTAACCCTTTCTTTTCTTTATTTGTTTGTTTATATTTCAATTATATTTGTATAGTATTTTAGTTTCGCTTTAATTTCCAGGATTCAATCATTCACTTGTATTGCAAATATTCGTTGCTTCCGTCCTTCTATATTTCCTCACGTATGCTTCTCCGGCCTTCTGCGCTTCTTGCTTCTTTCTTCGGGATCGGGGGGGGGGGTTGTTTCCCGATTCAAACTTTAAATTAACAGTAAATTTCTGCCTCTTGGTAAGCAATTTCTTCAGAAATTCATTTTCTTTTCTTTATGTTTTTTAAATTTTCGTGCTCTCCTTCTCAATATCGTGACTATCAATATCTAACCTTTTTTTTAATATTGTGTTTATCTTTTTTTTTAACTCTTTAAAGTACCTATTCCCACATAAACACTCATAAACTTGCACACACTCTCTATCATTTCAACATACTTCTATGGGCATTAATCTCACTTTATTTTTTATTATTAATACGCTCCACAAATACAATAATATTAGAAGTTTCTTTTTATTTAAAATGAAATCTTATGTCTTATTTTTCTTTTTATTATTGTTCCTTTGATCAAGTTTTCTTCCGTGGAAGACGTTTTTGGCTCCAAGATTTTTTTTGTTGAAGGGAAGGTTTACTATTCTGTCGTTTCTTCTGCGTTTTTTATTCATATTCCATTTGTGCTAACTAAATTAATATACCAGTCATTCTCCCATCCCTCCACTCTATCTTAGAGATTATAGTTTATAAATTCTACGTCATTAACTAATTACTTTTGTCTTTCTCGGAATAAGTGACATTTTGAATAAATTTTGGAATATTTTACCTTTTTTTTTATTATTTAATATTATTTAAAAGCTGAGACTGTAATTTTATTAAATAATCTTTTTTTATCATAGGTGCACTATTTCCCTTACCTTCAAGTTGTAATTGTTTAAAATCCTTCCGACTTCTTTTTCATTTCTATTTACTTGCTTATCCAGATTAACTTCTTCTACACAAAACAAATGTATTTTTTGTAAATTACCTTTTTTAACGTAACTTAATCTTTTAGTGTTCTATTTTCGTGTGATTAACTAAAATATTCGTTTTCAAACTTATGATCATTTTGTTCTAATTTTAACTTCAATTTTTAAACACCTTTTAAAATGGCGTTTCTATGTGCTTTTTGGTGCCCTTCGAAAAATCGTGTTTTATTTAGAAACAGTGTTTCGTGGCTAACTAATCGGGGTATTCAGCGCCTTTCTATATTTGGGGAGCACTATCTTTTTTCTTCTCGCTTAGGGCTTTATTTAAATCTCTGTTTAGGATTGTCTTCTTTACGTGGATTTTCATTTATTGTTTTTCGATAAAACAAGTACTTTCTAAATTAATTTCTTATAATATTAATTTTTAATTTAAATTACCTCAATTTCGTGAGAAGGTTGGCGTGAGTGTATGTTTCCTGTCTCTCGTTGGAATCTGCGTTGGTTGAGCGTGTAATCTCGTTTACGTTGCCCTATGCGTATACGTGTGTATACGAACTCATATTAAAATAGAAATACTCATTTTTTTATTTTTTTGAGGAACGTTATTTTGTTTAGTGTTTTGGCGTTGGCATATACCTATGCGAGTAGTTTACCTTTTAAACCTTTTTAAACTTTTAAACCTTTAATAAAATAATTAAAAAGGTTTTTAAAAGAAAAGAATGTCCTTATTAATAAAAATTTTAAATAAAAATTTATTATAGGATTATCTTATTTTTATAGATAACATGTATTGTAAGGTTCATTCGCTCCAGAATGTACAGAAGCTTTCGAAAAATAATAAACGAAAACTTACGTTACGAACAGAAGTTGGACTGAATTAAATAAATGAAAACAAAAAATTAAAGCGCTCCAGCAAAGGAAAAAGCAAATAGCAGACAAAGAATTGGAAATAAAAAAAACTCGTGAATTAACTGGCACGGTTTGCAAATTAGTTTCATCAAAAAAAAAACTAAGGGAGTCTACTACGGAGTATTGAATGTAAAATACTTTTTCTTCGTATCTTTTATTTAACCAACAAATATTTCTATGTAGTATGTATGTATCTGAATTTAAGTGTTCCCCTTTTTTTCTTTATCTTTCTCATTTACGGACTTTTAAATCTAAGGTTCAAACGCTGTGTATGCGCCAAGCTACTGTATACTTCGTGTAACATTTTACTTTTCTTAGTAAAGTCCCATGGACAGCGAATTATGCGGAAGAGAACAACGCGGCTTCACAATCACGAGCCATTTCGACGCAATCTTTGAACGATTCTATCAGAATGATTTCCGTGATTGGCGATCCTCTCGTTCCGTATCCGCGGGGGTAATCCAGTACATGGGCGACTTCACCATTACTGTCTGGATATGAGTGTCCTCTCTTTCTGGAAGCACAAACGGCATTGGCACCTTATGTAGCAATCCGTCCTTACGATATTTTAACCAATATTTTAAAATACTTTTTTTTACAAGAAATAGAAATTATTAAAAAATTTCATTTAGAGCAATTACATTTTTTAAAAAAATATACGTAAATACCATAATACCTGAAATAACCTACTTTGTTTTTTTTTTAGGCTAAGTTAGCGCAACCTTTCAAACTCACGAGAAAAACGGCTTAGATTACTCTCAGATTATCCAGCAATTGGAATTTTTGCGCGTACTGCAGTACGATTTCCGAAAGAGGGTAAAATAATTTTGCGCTTGTCTTGTAGAAAATAACTAGATCAAAAGGGTAGAGTGTCTAACTTCTACCGCTATCCAAAATTTTTCGTTTTATTGAGCTACCCATGTAAAGTTTAGCTCTGCTAACGTTTAATCTAATTTTATCTAGTCTAGTTTTATCGAGTCTTTCACAAAAAAGCCCTGATAGCTTATACAAGGCGCGTAGAAAAGGTTATTAACCAGGGATTAGTTTCCTGCCAAGGTATTAAGAAATTATTAAAGACCTTAATTATTACAATTTTCTATATTATATATTAGGTACATTCAGTGGTAGCAACCAGTGGTTCATGCAAAAAACAGGACAGTAATTTTTACTAGATAATTCAAAATACACCCAGTCAATGTGGCTAGTAAATTTAACGCGTTTCAGTATTGAAGAAATTCACAGAACTAGCACAAACCCTGGATCTGCAAAGTATAAGCAACTAAGTAAATTACGTGACTTCCATCAAGACTACGAAGAGGATTTGGGCGTAATTAAGGCCCAAAAAATTGGAACTAAATACATACGGTGCTTGTGAAGGTATAAAATGTAATAAGACGTTTTATTTGTAATTTGCGTTGTCATAACATCAACATGTAGCTTTGATTTCCAGGATTTCTTATCTAGATTGATTGAAAATCGTTATAAACCACATAAAGAAGGAAAAACATGTTTTGTCAGATCGTGCCATTGCTTCTGGGGGCGGGAAGAAAAAGGGCAGAAAGGACAAGACCAGAGATGAAACAACATCAAAATTAAAAATCACGAAAACTTGTGGAAATGACATCAGATG
Source organism: Monomorium pharaonis (assembly GCF_013373865.1). Taxonomy (NCBI): domain Eukaryota; kingdom Metazoa; phylum Arthropoda; class Insecta; order Hymenoptera; family Formicidae; genus Monomorium; species Monomorium pharaonis. The sequence goes on along the minus strand of NW_023415629.1, from coordinate 380 downwards.
ATGGACAAAAAACTCGAATGAAAAGCAGTCTGATTCGGATTAATGATGAAGGAATTTTGTGAAGCTGAAATTCCTCACGTATACAATTTACATTACCGCTACATACGACTGAAAAAACCCTCAACGAAATTGAAACAAATGACAACCACATGAATCTGATACTAGGAAAAGGAGTAAAAAAATATAAGGAACTACTAGGAGACTACTAAGGAGACTATTCTTCATGAGACCGGTATGGAAAACAGTTTTTGTTGACCTCAGAGCATTGGATCTTGACGATAAAGGAAATTACGTACTAATCTAAAAAAACACATAAGGTGATTGATGCAATAAGTGATACCAATTTGATTGGACTCCAACTAATCATCTGCTCAGATGTA
>NW_023415628.1:0-2519 GCF_013373865.1 Monomorium pharaonis | reverse complement strand
ATATGTCGATTTGGTTGCCCAAGGAGCATCCTCACCGACCAGGGAATTTCCAACGAATTTTGTTAGCCTCTTATTCCGCTCAATTACTAGAAAATTTTGTATACAACAATTTCGAACTGCCTCCCATCACCCTCAATCGAATAGCTCCCTCGAGAGATCTCATATAATGTTAACTGAATATTTAAAATATTTTATAAATAAGGAAAAAAAATTGGGACGAAATAATCGAGCGAGCTTTTCGTTACAATACGTCCGTCCACGAAGGGACCGGGTACATCCCGCACAAATTGATTTTCGGAACTCGAGCTCGTATTCCTTCCAGCTTTCCGTCAGGAAACGGAACCGGAGATAATATCATTCGTACTTAAGTGGTTTATTCAAAAATATTCGCGACCTACAGGACGCTGCGCGCATCAATTTAGCTAAATGATAAGCTTATGCTAAGGCTAAAAGAAAATCAAAACTTACTATGAGCACATCAATCCCGAGATATTCCGTGCTGGAGAATATGTACTAATAATTAATAATAACAAAACAAACCAACTCAGCGCCGAATATACCGGGCCATATTTGATCATCAAATGCCTTGACCATGATAATGTACGCGTGAAAATAAGAAATACAACTCGAATTGCTCATAGATTAAAAAAATGTACTTACCACGAGCCGGGATAACACCCGTATATGTTGTAGATGTATTTTTACCCTCTTCGCGGCCATTTCCCTGGTCGGCAGCAACAATGCTCTCCTTGGTTATAAGTGTGGGGCATCACAATCTAACGGAACTCTGGTATCATTGCTCAGTAACAGTCCGTGTAAATCACTCGAAATCTCGCCTGTCTCGCAAGACCTATATATAGAAATGTTACGCAAACCCGAATTAGTTTACGACAAAAATTTTAAGTTGTAGAGTAGAATTAGAGATACCGACAACTAATGTCAATAACAAATCCGAAAAGAAAAAACGCTATTGAAGTTAAGCGATCTTACTTGCCTGTAGATTTAGAGAGATGCTTGAATATGCATCTGAACGGAATTTTTCGCATAAATAACGTCACTCTACATAATATAATTCGTGGCGTTACGAATAGCAAGCTATTGCCCGTACCATACGGCACAACCCTTACCGTTCCGATGCATAAAATTAACAATATATCCGTATGACATAGTTATAAAAATATGTTAGCGAATGTAAATGTTCTTAGTGATAAGTTTAATCTTTCGTCTAGTACCCGATGTTTATTACCAAATTATAATGTTTCGACGAGAACGGTTTCTATAATTTTTGGTCTCCGTACGTTTCGGACAAATGCAACCGCATACCACACTCTATTATGTACCGCGGAATAAACAAAAGGAATTACAATCACCAGGCCACTCGGTCGCTTACGCAATACGACAGGGAGACTCACATTTCTTCTTTGTTCACAATTACCATGAGATATGCAATAACACTGTGTACTAGACGGAACATTCTCGTTATATTATTATAGATATTAGTCATAGTACCGTTAATTTACACGAATTTAGCGTTATCAAAGAAATGCAAGCACTGTTAAAAGGCGTTTCAACTGTATTATACAATTGTCAGTTTAGATATTATGTATGACTATACAAGGCAAGTACTAGATAGATGTTTAAGAAAGCTAAATTACGCACCGCTATACGACTGGCCGAGCGGAACCCCTAACTTTTCGCATATTCGATCATGGGTGCAATGGGATACGATGCCCGCGTGCGGGATGAGGCTGCACAGTTGACGCGCTGCATCCCCGTACCAGTGCAACAACGATCCACTGGAACCTGCTTTTACGAACTCCCGATAATAGTAAATGAGGAACCCGCTTATTTATCGCCGAGGACAAGAAATTACCCGGAAAGGAACGGAGATCGAATGTGACTCCTCCGCGACCACGTTATATACCACATCTATAAACAGTGGCACACGCTTACGCCAGAGCTAAGAAATCTCCTGCCTCAAAAATTTCAACCTACGCAATATCAATGTGGAGATATATGCAACCTGATATCAAGGGAAAAATCATGGAGAAATTGACGCCGGCACCGGTGACCACGCGATAGAGCAAAGTCTTTGTACACTGGGTCTTGTGTCAAATGCTGCAGTAATCATAATGTCCGCAATCATTTATTATACGTGCCGCAATATTAGCCAAGGAAGTTACACATTTAAAAAAGCACGCAAAGATAAACCCTCTGCGGGCAAGGAAGTGATCGGCCCCTAGCGCCGCAGGCACAAGGAACAAAAAACCAGCCCACGTGGCCACTGCGAAATTTGGAAGAAGAATTAGTCGATATCAATCAAGCGTTTCGCCGACTGGAGCAACAAATCAATCGGTGTTTCATATTCCGTAATCACCCCTCCCCTTTTTCCTTTTTTTCCCTTTCTTTTTTTTTCCTTTTCTCTTCGAAAGAGACTCGTCAACGTGACGCACGAGCGAATACATGTACGTACATTCAAATATCTATAAAATTATATAAGGAAATCCACGCATGATCGA
>NW_023415627.1:0-41256 GCF_013373865.1 Monomorium pharaonis | reverse complement strand
ATATTATGTAACAAAGGCGGAAAATCGACGTTTCGCACTCGTGCGAGTGAACGCATTCGCCTACGGCTTGTGCGTCCACTTTTCGCACTTCTACACAAAAGGCCGATTTACATGTTCTATTTTTCCTCTTCCGGAAATCATGCCTTCGAGAAAGATTTTCGTCCAAGATTTCTTCCCAATCGTCGGCGAGAATTATCAATATATACTAAAAAAAATTATGCTGTGTCGATCGCTCGTTTTCCATTTTTGTATCCTCAACCGAATGCTCGATGCATTCGTTGAAGTTTTCCTCCGTTTTTTTTTCACGATGCTAGTAGCATGAAGAGAATTCGGTGAAATATCAATTTAGACCGTTGCATGCTATTTAAGCCATTTAAAGATCCACTATTGCCCTAGCTAATTGTCTGTAACTTTGTTGTAATCGCCTTCCTGACGTTTACTTTTGTCTCGAACATTCTGCACTATTTTATGACTAATTTAACGACTGTTAGTAAGCAGCAATGTGATTGTCATAATATATAATAATTAATAATAATTCTTATTGCTACCAGTCATTTTAAAATGAATAAAAACTTTGTTCGTCGAGTAATCATTATATACATTTTTTATATAGAAAAAAAATGTAAGATGTTTCAACCTCAAGTTTACGTTTTTATCGAGAGAAATTAAATCGGAATGATTTACATATGATTTTTTTTGTGAGAGTTTCCAAACAATATAATTTTTGTTTCGATTTAATTTTATTTAATAAGGATTCACACATGTGGTTGTGTCATACATTTTTAATCCAACAAATTTGACAGTTAGTGAACGCATAATTTTTATTCTTTTGAAGTTATCACTGCAGGCTAATGATAATTAGAATTTATTAATTATAAAAAATGTCACAAGCGATATCACATTGTTAATATGTAGTATGACGTTATAATTTGTACTTTTTAATTTGTTAATTTATTTTTAAGATGTTTTTCAAACTTTATTTTTTTCTTATGAATATAGTTTTAAAAAAATCTTATATTTTTTTGCGAAAAATTATTTAAAACTCTGCCATAACTTTTCAATGCTATACCGAGTAAAAACTATTACAGTAACTATAATATCGCTATAATTTATAGTTATTTTTTACTCAACTGTATTTTTATAGTGCAATAGTATAATTTATAGTTTGTTTAACTATATTAAAGTTCTTATAATCTATACAACTTGCAATTGCTTATCATCAAAATGGAGATTTTTTATAAGTAAGTTAGTACCATAAAACAATCATAAGCATATGTTTATTATTATACCAACATTATAATTGCAATAAAAATGATATTTCTCACTATATTGTTTTATTATGCAATTATAGTCGCGAATATTACACCTTATTATAATGTAATTTAGAAAGTTATGAGGAACGCCTGTATATTAACCCATCATCGTATTCTGAAGAGATCAAGTTTTTATATTATGTGAAAAAATTGGAGACTTTCTCGACTAATTTTTTCTGTGAAAAATTAAAGATTTACTAATGCATATACGGTTACATGTATACTTTACAGTTATTTAAACCAGATTTTAATTTTGTGTTTTGTTATTATGTTGGGCATGCCGCCCGATTGACAACTTCGCGGATAGTAGTCGTCTTTTTTACTTTGTTATCGGGGCATGGCGACATTGCTCGTGATGTTATCGCCTCTGTTTTGTAGCGCTCGTATTATTTGTACATTTTCACGGTTACACTCCTTGGGGTTTCGTACAGTAAAACCCCTCCCCGGCAGACTATTCTCTCTCTCTCTCTCTCTTTCCCCCGCTCCCTAATCTCTGGTATTCTGAGGGCACTTGCAGGGGGTATGTTGTTGCGTACCGTCGAGGCAACGCGTACGGTAGCCAGCGCTCTTCAGCTGCAGGAGAGAATGCAAGATTGAGGATGCAGCGCGAGCGAGTGAGAAGGAAAAACATAGATTGGTTGAGTAACTGCAAACGGCAAATACCGCCAGGTATCGGCATGCATTCTCAGACTCGCTAGTGTGTATGTGTGTGTATGTGTACATATATACACAAGTCGGCAAGCGAGCTATACTTTACGAATAAAATCTATAAGCAAGAAAGTTATGCGTTAATATTTGTCAATCATTGTTACGTATCCGCGAAGATAAGCTAATTAATTATGAGCACTCTCTCAATGGATTTTTATAGCTCTCACCGCAGGAGAAACTTTGTACATCCAACGCGCTAATGAACCTGAATACACAGGTGATCTGCTGGAGAGCACAGGGTGAAAAGGGCTTCTCGGAGAGAAGCAGGGATGGTTAACAAAAAGGAAGGGAGGGAGAAAGAGAAGAGAGAGGAGAGAGAGAGAGGAGAAGACAGAGACAAGGTTACAAAGTCGCTTGGCTGTAACGTTGCCCGCAGGTCGGGTTGCTCCATCAAAGGTCAAAGGGTATATTTCCGACGGCGGTGGTATCGCATAAGGACATTTTATGGGCTACTCCCTGGGATCGTTTGAGGAGTTCGCTTCTCTCCGTGACGTGTATGTAAATATCCGTTTAATAACTGATGTTATTTGCTCACGAAGTAACGGAAACTGCAACTAACTTTCCTTACGTAGCTCGGAGAAACGTGGATTATTGGAATATTTCGATTGAATGGGGGAGAGTGGGAAGGGGAAGGTTTATCAGTAAAGAGAATTGCGCAAAGATCAGTGCGATGACAATTTTACTGGACTTGCAGTGCTTTTTAATGTAAACTAAATTTTCGAAATTTGATAACTTGAATTTTTATGATCGTTTGAAAAAATAAACTTTTAAAGGCGGAGGACAGTTTTAACAACACAGCCGTTATTAAATGTTCAATTGATTGCAGTTAATTAATCTTTATGGGTGGTAAAATTACGGGAACACATCACGCCGTTCTATAAAAAAATCTTCCACTTGTGTAAACGTAATAAATGTAAAAATGTATTACACATATGCTATGTTTATATAAAAGTAGTATTTTCATCAAAAGCTTTTACAACAGGTTATTAAATTTGTGCCACACTTGTGACACATTTATACAGAAATCGAACTTCACGTTTGGATGTCAAATAATATATTTTTCATTGATAATCTTTCGTACAAATATTTTTTTTATACGTTTCGACTGCAATATTACCGATATCTCGGTACGAGATGGTTTATGAGTTTCAATTACCATCTCTCTAACAGGGAGAAAATATTTATATAATTAAAAAATTATTTATAGCAAAGTTTAAAAAAAATTTGTAAAAGGAATAATTGATTTAATACTTTTAAAGAATAGAGAGAGAGAGAGAGAGAGAGAGAGAGAGAAGAGAAATTGAAATTATTATTGTTAGTAATCATTTTGTTTCTCATAGACTGTACTTTACAGATTTTACTTGATTGGTATTTTAATACCAACAAACACTATAATATTTAACATTTAATTAAAAATTGAGTCATAGTTAATTAAAGAATTCTACTATAATCCACAAGACATTTCAATTACGTACAGTGATATACAGATGTAGGAATGGGAGCCGGCGTAATTGCACGAAAAAGTTTCAGACCCTGAAAAGCGCTGGGATAAATCGCACATTCCAGCGGAGCGGAAAATTCGAAGGCCGATGCAGGTCAATATAAGTCGCTCGCACACAACGGCCTACTTCCTCGCGGAATGCGGGATGGAAGTCGGGTCGATTGAGCCAACGATGCGACTAATCGGAAAAAATCCTTATTTTTTTCTCTTCTCGGAGTGTCCGTCAGTCTTGGCGCGACATGACACGTACAGGCGAACTGGATAATAGGGCCGCGTCGACGCTCACGAGTCGATGCTTCGATGCTCTGTATGAAAAACGTGTATTAACCCGCGCGAGCTATCGTTAACACGCCACGCTCTTTCAGTTAGGATAATCGATAAATTTGCACAAATAATATTTCTCATGTAAAAGGAGAGTTTGTGAGTTTGTACGGGTTAATTCTGTCCACAATATACGATTTTTTAGTATAAATTTTTGCACGAAAAGAACGGTTTTGCTATTTGAAAATTTTACAAGACGTAGATCTGAAAATAATTTTGTTGTATTCGAGCTAAAATGTACATTTTTCTAGTATAACGATTATTTTTATCAGCAATAGATATCGTGTAACTAGTGAGTGTGCAGTGACAGGTGAGAAAAGGACCACTTTCGGTGCATAGATAGCGAAAAAGTATTTTCAGATCTGTATCTATGCATGGCTATATTTTGAGATCTTGCAGTGAAGCTGTTCTTTTCGTTTAACACTTTCGTTTATTTTCTCCTTTAATCAACACGACGCGATCTCTCTCAGACCTCTAGATTTTGCGACTACAAAAGATTCTTCGTAAAATATGCTTACCTTATTATCACCTGATATGAATATTTAAAGAAGAATTTTTAATAAAAAAATATTAGCTTTTTACCTATTCTTCACGGATAATGCATTTCATAATGGAAGAGGATAATTTGAGAGCAACGATTATGTAAAATTGCAGCACGTCAGTTAGTTAAGAGAAACAAAAAATGCCGTTTTGGTTTAAGAGAACGGTATTCCAGACATTTTCCTATCACGTAATTTCTTTGCTTCCCTAGGTTCGCTTCAAAAATATGAATATTAAAACGTTATGTAAAGACCGGAGCGCTTTTGATGCGCGCTCTCTCGATTCCGACTCGTAACCGAGCCTCGCACGCGAGGGAGTCCCAATTAATACCGACTTAATTGTCTGGTAAAATTCTTTGTCGTTGCGCGAAAGAGGGTTCCCTCCTTCTTCAACAACCGTCCGAACCCGGGTTTCCGACGGTCCCGCGATCCTACGTTTCATACATATTTCCAGCAACCAGCGGCAAAAGGGAGTATTCCACCGCCCTGGGGTATCGCGACGGGCACCGCTAAATATTCGAATCGCCATATTCGCGATACAAGAGATTATTAAAATATTTAAACGAGCCCGGCGTCGACCGTCGTTACGACGAGAGAGAGAAAGAGAGAGAGTGAGATCTGCGAGGGAGAGGGGAAAGGGGAAAGTCGAGGCATTCTCTCTTCACTCCCCGCGAGTGGGTTCTCAATTAAATGCTAACGAGCGAAGAGCTCTTCCACCTGAATACTGCGCCTCGCTGGAAGCTGCAGCAGTCACCTACCCGTTCTGCTCATCTCTTTCTCCCCCCTCCCCCCTCTCTTTACCCTCTTTGCATCTGCACCCCGTATATACTCTTCGTGTCGTTCCCCACCTTTTCTCGCTCGTCCCGCTGGCCCCCTCGACCTCCCGCCACCTTTTACACGGCGACATTGTTTTAACGAGACTGGGAACGTGCAATTTGTCCGTCCCGCGCCTGGTCCAGAGGGTGAGAGAAAGCTGCGTTCGCCTGCTATCTTGCCGTGGCACTCTCGCCGCGCTCTCGCGCTCCTCTCCCTCGCGTGAGCTCTCCTGCGTGTTGCGCTCGCAAATTCGTCCTACTTATTCGCAACACGGCGCGCTCTTATATGCGCGTGTTGCATCAGCACGCAGCCCGGCAGCATCGCCACTGTTACCTCGTGTCTCCCGTGGAGTGCCGTCCCGGTGTAAATAATTCCTTTTTATTTTCCACCCTTTGGAAAACTCGTGAACGCGTCGCGCCGTTGCACTTGTTATGAGTCTCTTGACGCGTCGGCCGCGGAATTGCGAATAAAGTTACGGTTCAGTTTGGAACGCCGCCACTTCGTTAGTGTCTTTGCATCACAGCTCATCCACGACCTCATTGAGGATGAGAAAAACACAGAAAAATATGTTATCATTCACAACGTACACAAGCGGACAGAAATGCCACGCTGTACTAACTGCACTGATTCAGAATGCTTTTTTTTCTTTCCAATAGAAGCATGTGGAAAGAGAATGATATTAGTGCAGTTAGTACGGCTAGGCATTTCTGTTCGCGAGTGTACGTCGCAGCGACGTATGGTTGTAGTTTTATCTCGCAGAGTAGGAATGACCAAAATTTTCAAGTGTTTAGAGGAAGGTCACTGGCACACTTTGTTTTTGGATAATATTTTTTAAACCAAAGCTCAAAATAAACTTGAAAGCAAATGTAAATTAGAAAATGTTTTTTATCAGACGGTTTTTGTAATGCTGTTTTATATTTTATAATAATTAATGTTTTTGTAATATAACTATAAATGAACGTCTGAAAGATTGGATTCCCAAAACTGACATAGTAAGTAAAACTCAGACACGATTTCCTAGTGAAGGATTTAACTATGAACTAAATCGATGAGCTAAAATAATTTTAACAAATGTAATAAAATAAACTTCTATGTATTATAAGCAACAAAGTCTATAAAATGATAAGAATTAAACATTTTAAATGTAAAAGTAATTAAAAAACCTATTTTTAATTATTTAAGAAATAGATAATTTATTTGAAATAAAATTAAAATGTTATGAAAAGAACAAATCTCACACATCTTACTCAATAATAAAGAAATGCACCGGTTTACGCTCTACAACAATTTTATTTTTAAGAGAATATTAAAGAGATTATTAAAGAGAAAAATATACAAAAAAGCCTTACGATAATACAAACGTGTAAAATAATCCAATATTATTAATAATATATTTATTTCTTTAATTACTTATTTGAGCAGATTTTGTTTTTGTCAATTATTAATACAATGTTTAATTTCCAAAAAATAAAGGGATCTTAGGAGGCTTATACCAGTACTGACAAACTTCATCTATAATATATTTAATAAATTATGCACTCTAAATAGTGCGGTTTAAATAAAAAGACGTTTATAAATTATTTTAATATATTAATTAACTGTATCATGAACGGAAACATATATAGGTACAGTCATTAATTTGTTTGGACACACAGAATATTGCTCGTCCGTCAATCAATTGCGATTATTTTCAAATTTTCATCGAATAATTTTGTATATTTAGGAAAACAATTTTGACCAATACTTTTGATGAAAATGTATTATTGATGGTAATTTTTACTTCCAATTGAGTTTTTTGTAAAAAATGACAATATTTGATGAATTTATATTATAGAATATTATAAAATAAATTTCCAAATCTTGTGTCTCGGACAATTTCGTGACTACACACTGATCTGTTGTTTTATATTTTTCCATCATATTTAATGAGTTGTACGCCGAAAAATGGTAGCTGTGTATGTGTGGGTGTGTGCGTGTTTTTAAGTTGGTTGCTAGAATGTCAAAACAATTTTGCAGCAATTTTGCAGCATTTTTCAACATGCATATATCCCTCATAATTACTTAGATATACTGCAAAATTATTTTCAGATCTGTATCCACCGAAGTTAAATTTCACGATACGTCAGTAAAACGCGTCATTCTTCTTGTGTATACGTATTTTTTAAGTAATTTCAAGAATATTTTTCCGAAGATAACAAAATTTTACACTCAATCTCCCGCGAGATCTTTCATTGGACGCGATCCCTAAGCGGGTAAATTTTGTCTTATGAATGAAAATGATATCTTACACAATCCTCGATTCATACATTATATCGAGGTAAGTGGCGCTCGCTTCATTTGTCAAATATAATCCGCGCTTCATTAATGCGTTGGGAATACCTCCCGCGCCGTACAACTGCCACGTTCATTATTAAAATCCGGGACACAGATTAAAGCAGCCGATGAATAATTCAGCCAAATTATGAAGAGTATCGACGCCGCGGCATTCTCTGACTGTGCAAAATTAAGCTACGCGCGCCGATTTTACATTGTGATGTAAATGTGCTTGCGCGTTGATCACAATGGCGACGCGTCTCTCTCCTTTTTACGCATTGTATGTCGGTGCAGGTTGCACGTTGCGAGCGCTTGTGTGTGTGTGTGTATGTGTGTGTGTGTTTGAGCGTTCTGCGCGCGCGTCCATCTTCCAATATCGCGAGAACGCAACGGAACTTTTCTCGTAAAAGTCTTTATAAGATTTCTTGTAAAGGTTTCGAACTTTTCTGCCGCTTCTGATACTTATGTATATTTATGCATTATTTATCATAATGTATCTCGCGCAGTTTATGTATATTTCTGTTACCGCAAAGCCTCGGTAGCGAGAGGAAAAAAATGAGACTCGTGCATGATTACCGTTTTTCTTGGCGAAATCATGCGCATTCTTTCGGCGGCGAGACCTTGTCATCGTCGTCCTCGCCTCGAAAATCAAGTAATTACAATTGCGGATACGCAAAGTTGTTCGCGAAATTTCATTACGTAGTTATCGCGCAATCACGCAATATTTTAGTAGACGGAACGACGTATTTCAACATTCGGAAAACCTGCAGTAAGTTATTCTTGCGGCATTTCTTGTATATTACTATGTATATATATTGTATATATTAAAAAAAAGAATTATTGAAAAGATTAATAATCTGTGAATAATTTTTTATAAAAACTTACCTAATTCTTTGAAGGAGCGTTACGCATAATATATTCTGCTTGCCAAGAGTTTTACTATAAATTGCAACGAATAAAAATTCCGCAGAGATCTTGTCGGGTGAAACCTGTTTAATTTAAGGTCCCTCGGACATTCGTGAAACCTCTAAGCCGTCATCTCGTCTTCGTTGACGAATTTCCTTGGCGGATTAGCCGCGACCTGGAATGCGGCTATTATAAGAATATCTCCGTTCCGAGAGGAAGCTCGTCTCTCTTGCCTCTCTGGTACACCTCTTAAAAACTGAAAAAAAAAGAGAAAATGCAATCTCAACCTGCCGGCATTTTTTACTACCCATGAAGCAATGCGTTTTTCTCTCTGCCGGTGGAAATTTTTACAAACTCTTATATTTATACGCGATGTAAAAGAATAGCATTTGTTTTTTATGCATGGAATTCGGTAAATTAAATAAACGGAATTTATAGCATGTTTTACGTATAAAAGTTTCGATAAAATGATAAAAAAATCAGATTTTTTCAAAGCAATAAATGGATTATTGAGTAAAGATTTAAATAGCTTCAATAATTCTTTATAAAAATTTTTATACAACCAATGTGTAATGCATTTTAACAATTTAAGGAGGTTTTTATTTTGTCGCGCTGTTTTTTTTGGAGGTTTTTAGGAATTTTTAGGGAATGTGTATATTTTTGAAAATTACTTCTATTTATTAATATTTAAAAATTGATTTTTTGTTTTTTTTTAAGTAAATATTACAAATTAAGAATGAATTCAACCTGACTTTTGAATAGTTTATTAATGACTATAATTTCAAATTTTCTATTGACTGAAATTAACCCTTAACGATCACTGTGGGGTCTAAACAACCACAAGAAAGTTTAGTTTCAATTTAAAGTACTAAGCAGCGTAAAAGTTGAGTTCGTAGTGCCATAACATTAAATCAACAACGCTAAACATCTTTTTGAAAGAAAAATATTTTCCTTTCATAAATAAATAAAAATACTTATAAAAGTCGTTCGTATTTCTACCCCAAAATTTACCACTTTGATTCTTAAAATAAATACCTTATTTGAAACAGGAACAAACTATTTTTGTCTTCAACGTATAACATTTGAAGAATATCTCATTAAATTTTTAGCTTAAAATATCAAAAATTGTAAAAAATATGAATTTTTTTAGTAAAAAATTATTTTTTTTGCTTCTCGAATTTTTTTAATACTTGACATCAAATTTCGTGAAAAAAAAATACATTTAAAAAAAAAATATTCAAAGATTATTTTATAATTTTTCAGTTAAAACAATCGATACCTTTATTATAGTAAACATTTATAAGTTGAGATCTAAATGATCTCACAATGAACGCTATGACATTTTGCTATGAAACGTGAATGCTAAAGGTTAAAAGATTCAAACGTCATCAGATTAATCAGCACACTTGTGGCTCATTGGAATTAGAATTTTTTATTTTACTCAATAAATAAATGGCTCTTGTTTAAAAAAGAGGGAGAGAGAGAGTTTGATTATTATTCTTATTTAAACTTTTATTTTTTTAGCTTCAAAGAAATATAAAAAATTATGTTTTTAAGATAATTCTATTTTCAACAAGTTAAGATATTTCTAGTCACAAGTGTTCTGATTAACAAAAAATTGAAAGATATGTCACCAGTAAATAAATAAGGTGAAGTCTCTTTACATCGACCAAACTGGCCAGTTTATTGAATACTTAATAAATTATTTTTAATTTCAGTCCACTGGTAGAGTTGAAATCATATTCATCGGACAATACAGAGGTCAAATGGATTTATTATTAATGACTTATTTATATTTTTTATAAAAAATAGAAAATCAATTTTTTAATAATAATAAAGAAAGAAGATAATGTTGAAAAATATTTGTCTATTTAAAAGAAAATCCGAAAAAAAGTTTGTAAACACACATTAGCCTGATAAAGTGGAAATTAACTCCCTTAATTAAAATACATATCCAATGTACACAAAATTGAAATACGTACACTAAATGTAATTAAATGTTATTTAATGTAATTTAATCCGTAATTAATTTTTGTAGTATTTACATGACTTTTTTCTGTACAACATGATCCTGCAATATAAATGTGATAAAAAATGATAAAAGAAGAACTGCGATTAAGTTATTAAAATTGTAATTATTTTTTTGTTAAACGCAAGATCTTAAACAAATGGTATTATAATTATTATTAAAGGAAATATTAAAATAACTTAAGAGTTTTCCGTCTCTCGCCTTCTTCTGATCTCTTCGAACAATCGAGAAGTGTTTTACCGAGTTATGGTGCCAGAAAACTGCCGAATGGCGGTGAGTAAGAGGCGAGAGTGGATACACCGGAGTTAAATTTTAATTTGCAACTAGTTAAAAAGTTAACGGGAGCGGAGTGCTCGGTTTGCGGCGCGATTATAATGTAAGAGGAGCGAAGTTCTCTCTCAGCTTAAGGCACCCCACTTCCTTTTCGCTTTCGCCGACGGACATTTTTCTCTTCGTTTTTTTTTCTTTAACTATTGAATTACGCAAATGTCGTAGAAATTCACGACGCGTCAATTCGAAATCCTTCTTTGATGCGACGCTCAAGGTGGATTTGTTGTTTTCTTCATTAATCGAGCGATGTGTAACGGAATTCTTTGTGAATCAGGCAAGAGAGTTGGATTAAAAAGTCGACACGAAGAAAAACGCGCTTTCCTGCGAAATGATAACGATAATGATATAATTGCAATAATTGCTCGTGACAATGGCGGATGATGCAACGATGCGTCGAGTGTCTCCTTGTATGTAATAGACGCTGAAACGAGCTGTTCCGCTTAGTTTCTTCTTAATTGGTCTTCAGCGTCGCGTAATGGTCGGAGGTATTCTCTGAACGGGAATCGTATCGGTCTTTACAATTGTAAAAAGCAATGATATTTTATAAATGAATATAGTACATTCATATTCACGTATGAATATCGCAGTTAATTCAAACGTACAGAGAAAGTCTCTTATTAATTTACAGGAAACGAAATTGCATTGATAAAGAGTTTTTTACCGGCAAAGACGTTTTCTGTTAAATTGCATTTACAAGTTTTATTGTTTGTATAACGTAACATATAAAAATATATTCGTAATTAATGTTATGATTTACCTGAAAACTAGAAAAAATAAGTAGAAAAGAATCAGAAAGGTATGTCTTCATTTTCAATGGATTATATTGTTTTTTGTGAATTGTTATAATAAAATGCACGAACGATTTGTGTATTAATTAAGGATTAAAGGTGTTTTTTCATTAAAAATTTTTAATAATATTTTTTACGATGTTGCGAATAATTAAAAAATAAAACTTTTATAAATGTTAAATATTAGCACAACATGTATAACTTCAACACCTGACACATTGAAAAAAATAATCAGAAAATTATATTGTTCCGTGTCTGTTACGTAAATTATTCAAATATGCTCGCGTGATAAAAGCAAATTCTTCCTTTATACCTTATACTCTTGATGGACAGCGAAAATTAACACTTTGCGGTTCGCATATTTGTTACACTGTTGCACCATCTGACTGAAACAAATTACTACGATACGAATTGAGCCGCACATTTCTACCGTAAACATGGTAATATGATGATTTAAAAAATCTATTAATTGAAAAATATTTTGTTTCTTTGATTTAGATAAGATAATAATCTCTTACTTTGCGCTGTGTCTGCGGTGGACCGCAAGATGTCAATGCATCGGCAATTAATAGTGTAACTTTATTGGCACTGCATTGGCGAATTTTTTCACAGTTTGTCGCGACAAATGAAACGATCGGCAATAAGTGAGTTGCACACAATCGCGCGGCAGTTCGTAATGAGATGAACCAGGAAAAAAGAGGGGAAAGAAAAAGGGAATAGCACAGCGATCGTTGGATAGAAAGCAAAATCGTGATGGAGAAAAAAATCGTAGGCTACGAGCAAATGAAATTTCCTCTTCTAGATAGGTCGTCGAGACGTCGCGCATTGGTCGTCATCATTGCGACGGCGGAAATATCAACGGATCCATTATTCCGAGCTCTCTTTTTTTTAGTTTCCATGGAAAATCGTCGAGACAGACGATCGTCGGTTCCTTGTCGATGCTGCCTCTCTACTTTCCATGCCGATTCTGAAATATTAATTACAGAACTCTCTTTTCTCATCTCTCTCTCTTTCTCTCTTTCTACACGAGGAAAGATTTCATCGTTATACTTCGATGTTTGATACGAGGATCGTCTCCTCGTCGTTTACAGTGATAAACAAATACCGAAAAGAAGAATGACAAAATAAGAGAGAAAGAAATGGTAAAAAGACGCAGTTTAATAGAGAAAATGTAGCCTTATTAGATATATCTGAAACATGAAGAAGAGTATTTGGGGCATAAATTAATCACACCAATGCGTGAATAAGTTTTGGACAGAGTTACCGCGTGAGTCAAGTTTGTTACAGGAAGACTGTAATTGCATCCTACCTCGGCCGACTATAACCAAGTCGCGGGATAAGCGAACCTACAAAGAGAGACGATGGACTGCGAACGGGAGTCGACTAGAATGGAGAGAAACGCTCTCAGAAACGATCGAGAATCTTGTGATTCCAATTAACCGATAACGAGCAAAAGTAATATCCCGGTTTCTTTTCTTCCGCCTTCTTTGACTCCCCAGTCTCTCACTCCCATTCCTCCCATCCCCTTCGCGCTCTGCTCTTTCTTTTCTCGAAGCAGATCGATCCCGCGGTCTACGACTCTGCGACATTCGGAATAAAGGAACAGAAGAAATCACCATCCTCTGTACATGTATACGGAGTGTTTCAGGTTTCCTTTTAGGATTCCTGAATTAATTTGAAATACGTTCGTCGTGAGGAAAAATGTCGAAACAGCAACGATTGTTAAATTATACGAGAAACGTAAATTCTCTGAGAAAAAAATTTTAATGATTAAAATATTTAATAATATAAATTTAAAATCTGTTCATGTAATGGAATAAATTTTATTTGATAAAGTTTTAATTTAATGGAATATACAAAAAATTTTTAAATAAAGAACTGAAAGTTTTAACAATTAATTTTCACATTGAAGATTGTAAAAGATAAATGAAAATTTTTGCTTTACGACAAGGAAGACCTATTTGAAGTAAATTATGTGCAATTGATTGCAACTATTACACATAATTCTTGAATTAATTTAAAATATTAGTCTTCCAAAAAGTGTAAAAAATTTTTTTCTAAAAAAGAGATACAAAATTTGAATCTAAACATCTAAGGAGGAATTAAAATGATTAAAATATTTAATAATTAACAATCTTACGTAAAATTTCACATAAATTCTATTTTGATAGAATTTAATGATGATTGTGGTGTGTGTGTGTGTGTGTGTGTGTGTGTGTTTAATTGATAAAATAGATGAAATTTTTTAAAAATAAGAAATTAAATATCTTAAGTTTTCACTTTAAACATTGTAGAAGAGAGAAATAGAAATTTCATTTACGACGAGAGAGATCTGTTTCAAATAATTCTTGTGTGACTGATCGTAATTATCCTAACTGATGGTACATAATTCTTGAATTAATTTGAAATATGTTAATTTTGATGAAAAAGTTGAAACAACGGTTTGTAAGTTACAACAAACTAAAAAATCTAACAGAAAAAAATTTGAAGGATTAAAATACTTAATCATTAAAAAATCTTTCTTCGTATTTTAAATAAATTATATTTTGATAGAATTTTAATTGAACGATTAATATATTATACAAAAATTTTTGAATAAGAAATTGAGGGTCGTAAATCTTTACATTAAAGAATTGTAGAAGGGAGAAACGTAAATTTTGCTTTGCGACGTGGGAGATCTATTTGAGATGAGCGATTGATCGTAACTACGATCGTGGTACATGACACCGCATGTGTACCTATTCACTGTGATACGCATTAGGGCAAGCCGATAATTACCGCTGAACATGAGAAAAGGGGACTAATTTATTACGCGTTGGTCAATCGCGATCACGCAAAGGTTTGCTCACATACCGAGAGATCGTCCGCTTTGCAAAGTTTCTGCTCGAAGCTCATCTAAGTTATTGGTTAATACTACGCGACATCGGTAATCGAGCAATAATTAATGGCACTTGTCCAACATGAGGTGGGCGGAAATTCCGCGCACGCGACGAACGTCGGCGAAATTCACGAGGCGTATCGAATGCGCGTGGATTATTCAATCGGCTGTCCTGAAAAAGTTGCATATTGTGCGTAAGCATTTTGCGATGCCTCCATAACTCGTGCATATAATGGGAAACTCGATAAAGGTGAAAAAATATCGTATAGAGTTGACAAATGTTAGATAAAAAAAGTCGTCATTTCAACCAATCGATTGGCTACATGAGATGTTTGGCTCCAAGTTGTCACGGAATATATGCATGTCGCTGCGCTGCACCTATCAGTTACCAAGATATAAAAGAATGGTCCCCTGAAGAGTTATAAATATCCCCTGTTTCCATTTTCAGTGGGGAAACGATATTGAATATTCCCGAATTAAATTAAGTTCAACGAAAGAAGTGAAATGGCACTGTAGCTCAGAGTTTGTCTCCTTGGTGAAAATTTGATAGAAATTTCATCAAAGAATCCGCAGATTAAATGACCTGGGTCTGCGACGCATCCTCTATACGTTGACGGGCCAGTGTGTATGAATATTTCACTGGCGCTCAAATTACTGAAGCACAGACGAATCCTCTGCAAAGGGCGGCCCAAGTACGCAAGCGTGTCCTATTCGGCGAAAGCTCTCACTCTGTGTGAGCAGTAGTGGGCTTGTAGGGCACTTCCTGACTAATTGCCGGCGGGTTCGCTGTTTCCCGGAAGTCCCGTGGAAATATAGCTTCCGCGGGTCGAAGCACCGAAGACAAACCACGGGAAGTCTCGAGCCTATCTCATAGCGCGGAAACCGACCTCGTAGATTCTCCCCGAATACATTTCTCGAGTACACACACTCAACCGACGAACCGACATACCCGCGCACGAGCCGCTTAAGATCCGAGTACCTTAAAACACGTCGCCGACGTACTAAATTCTCATGTTTAATTAGCGATTACCGGAGGAACATATGCTCAGTCGCAGCACTACGATAAGACGTTCCGTACTAAAAATGTCAACGTGAAAATTAAGTTCTCGCTCGCTGGAGTTTGTATCTTAAACAACAGATCGAGATCTTCCGCGAACTTAAAGTCAGAAAAGTACTTTGGTAACGATCTATTTTTGAAATTCCTTCTTCATATACTTTTTCAATTTATTAAATTATATACAATTATGGTATATAATTTTTAAAAAGTAAAAACTTTATGTTATTCGCTATAAATGACGACGATTTTTCACGAATCGCATTTTTTAAACAAACAATAATCAAAACATTTTCTTATAACCATGAATAAGCCGCAATGTTGAACCAAAAAATCTCATCTTTTTATAATTGTATAATATATAAATTTTATATGAAGAACTTATAACTCTTTTACCTTCTATTTCTATCAATTGACTATTTAAAAAGTGTCATAAGTAAGAAAATGATTATTTTTAAGGATTTATTTTTATAAAGTAAGAATTTTTAGCACATTAAATGAAAAACTAGAAATGCTTTTCTTCCTCTAATTAAATATCATGTTAAAATTTTATTAAAAAATGATATTTTTATGATTTTATGATTCAAAAACACTTTTTTTTTAATTTTGTTTTTTAAGTTATTGTCATTGATACAGCAAATAAGTGATATATCGTTAAATTTATTTATTAAAATACTTACATAATTATATAAATATACATAATTTTAAACTTTTCGGTATTTAGTAATATTTTGCTTTTTTATATTTGGTTCAATTTAGTTTGTCTTAATATTAAATAAGTATGAATACTATTTGAAACATTTTCTAATCCACTAATCACAACAGCATTGATATCAGATTGAATTCATAGTTTCCTCTTGAGAAATTAATTCAACAGCTCAGGGTAATTTTCCGTTAGATGCGACCCGACACGTTTTTCTCATTACGACTTGCCCCGTAACGTATCAAAGCCTCATCAAGATCGCATAAGGCTCGGTTCTCCGCTTTCGCATTAATTAATTACGAACATGGAAGCGTGACGTTGTCCGAGGTCTCGGTTTTTAATTCCCCCTGTGAGTTCGGTTTTTATACTTTTGGTGTACAACGATGGCCGGCAATTTAAGCGGGGAAAGAGAAACATATATAGCGCTCACCGAAAATTTTCGAAGAAAAAAGTGACTCCATGAATACCGACTTCTTTTTGTGGAATGCATGATGTCCTTTTTTATTAAAGTTTTGGTATCCGCAGAAGGATTATTACTCGTACAGGAATCTTTTTCAGACGCATATATCTATAACAAACAGAAAAAAAGATTTCGCTGAAACGTCTAAAAAGATAGAGCATGTAGGTTTGAAAATATTATCATTTTTGTTGGACCATCAAAATAATTATGTAGGGCGCTCAAGTATAATGAGCAATGCTGCAAAAAGTTTTGACATTCTAACCGGCAGCTTGGGCGTCCTACACAATTATTTTGATAGTCCAACAAAAAAAGTTATTTTCAGACCCAGCTAAATTTTTTTCATCAGCAAAAAACCGTTCTTTTCACATGGAAACTTCTTTCATCATTACAACAAGAGGAATATGGTACTCAAATTAAAAAAAAAAGTTTAATTCTATTTCGAGATATAGATCTTTTCTGTAATCGAATTAGCACGGTCATAAAGATTCAATCTGCTCAATTTTATTTATATTACGTTTTTCTCCGACGATATTGAGTTTCGATTTTAGTTCTCGATTTCCACGAGCGTCTGTCACTCCGAGTTCAGTCACGGCTCTCGAAATGAGTTTCCGCGAGAAGCTCTCTTGCATTCTCCGTTTTCCGGATTTCTAGACGTGCCTTGTCGGCGACGACGGGGCAATGTCGCGCCTTGGGACCTCGGCGCGTAATCGTAATTAACGAGGCAAAAATGGAGGCACGGCGGCGGCGCGGGCGACGCGACGCGGTTGCACCAAGTGAAAACTCATATTTACCGGTTAGCGGAGCTGAGACGTCTCCGCGCGGCGTAATGCCGGTGGCATTACGTGATGCGCCGGGAATACTCTTGCCCGCCATCACGGTGGAAATAAGCCGCGCCTAGCCACGGGAATATGTGTCGCGCGAACAAACGAGAGAGAGTCCTGATAAAAATAAACGGCCGTGCATACTCGCACCTCTGTTCGAACGAGATGCAGGTCGCATAACAGGGCAACAGGCCTATTCCGTAGTTCCGACGACAGTTTGGTATCGTTTTTTTGGGCTCTTATTACATTTAATAATGTCTGCACAACACGCTATAACGAGATCGACGCTATCGTTAAAAGTTGCAGAACTTTAATGCTAGTTTGAGTATTATCTTTGGATTATCCGACTGTCATGTGTAACTCTTTCGTCATCGATATTTATTTATTTTCTACTGTTTCTTAATAAAATTGGAGATGTCAATAATTAATAATAATTTAATAATGATTAATTATTAAATTAATAATTAGTATGTAATAAATAATAAAAATTGTAGAAATAATTTGCTTAATTTAATGTAAAATATATGGCCGAGTAAATGACGAACGGCATATTTTTCGTTTCAATTAAATAAAACGTATGGAATTTATTATGAAGTAAAAATATTTCAAGAGAAAATGTAATGTTATGAAGTTAAAATATTGCAAATGGAATTTATATTTTACATATGATTGGAATGAATATTGGTTCACTTCAATGTATTTTTAAAAAATTCTCTCATAAACCGTTTTCAAGAGTCAAAAAAAATTGTTTGAGTTCGATAATTCTTGCATAAAATAAAACTTTTATAATCAGCAATATTAAAAAAAAAAGATATTTACGTATAACATGTAGTCAAATATTTTTATTATAGCATTCTATTGTAATAATAAAAAGAATGTACATGACATACAAAGATGTTACACATGTTATATACATTTATTCCTTTTATCAATGGAAAAGTTTACGCGATTGAGAAGCATTTCTAACGTAACGAAAATTCAATCCGAAAGAAAGAACGCACAAAAGTTTAGCGGGGTTAAAGGACGGAGCGGAGGGATGGGGAGGAGAAAATGGAGAGAGGGCGAAAGGGACAAGAGGATCGATAGACATTAACGGTGGACGGATTGGGAGGAATAAAATAAAAATTATAAGCCCGAGTAATCCTCTTCCGGTGCATTCTCGTTAATGACAAAATTTCCAGTCCGTACTACCTACGCGCTTTTAACAAGTTCGCGCTCGCTCCGTAAGAGAAAAGTAATACAATATTTTCCGCGTCGCCTAAGAGGAGGGGGAGGAGGCACTGATACTCACCCCCGCCTCGTCCCCCTCGCTCGTGTTTTCCTTTCTTTCTTTTTCTCTTTTCCTTCCCCCCCCCCCTCCTCCTCCTTTTCTCTATCCTTCTCTTGGATGGACAATTAAAAGCTCGGAACAGTGCGCGAGGGATAATTGCTCTTCGTTTCGATGCGAAAGCGAGGATTTCTAGCGGGGAGTCCCGGACAATAAAGCCCGAGCCGTAGCTGCGTGACAAGGGGACGATGCGATTGTGCCGGAGCGACAACCCGGTATGTCGAACGACCAAATGGATTTTACGTGTACACGAAAAATAGAGGTTCGGCCCGGGGTGGCATTGTGCTCGATATAACTCTCGCCGGCAGAGGAGACAGAGAGAGGAGTCACACGCGGAGAGCGGAGCGCGCGACCTGCATGTTGTACGCGCGTTACACCTACATTTACACCGCGCCGCCTGGTAATCCACCCCGCCCGTGACAGCGCCGTGTCGTGCGCGGCACAAGCGTAAGTACCGGACGAGAGAGAGAGAGAGAGAGAGAAAGAGAGAAAGAGAGAGAGAGAGAGAGTACGACGTGTGATAAATTTATTTCCGGCCGTTGAAAAGCATCTCGCGGCGTACGCGTGCGCGTCTTAGACGTGTGCGCCTCTTAGAAGTCATCGCCTAATTTCATTTACGCATCTGCGTACTGTTCACGTGGTCCCTCCTCTTCAAGATATCTTTGAGATATTCTTTTTCTCCCCTCTTTCCGCCCAGCTTGATCAAAATTTATCATCTCAATATATCCGAATCGTATAAAAGTGTAGTTAGTAGTAAAAGTAAAAAATTATTCGGCATCGCCTAAATGATACACAGAAAAAAAGGCATTTTTGAGAACATCTTTGTTTTTCGAAATAATATAAATAATATAAATATTAAAATGAAATTACAAACAGACATAACTTATATAAAGAAATATTGTATAGTTTTATTGAGTAAAATATATTCTCGTTATTTAATAATAATGTTCATATTAATGTATTGAAAGGAAAGAATATTCAAGCATTCAAGAATAAACTTGCAATAAGCATTTATTTTTTGTGATCTTTAAATTAAGAATTCAAATTTTTTAATATTAATATTAAGAAATCATATATACATATATTGTACTTTTTAGATAATTATTATTAATTAATAATAATTAATATTAAATTACAAAAATATGACATTTTTGTTGATAAAATATAAGATTATTAAATTCTTTAAAGAAAATTAAATATATAACCAAGAATATCATGTATGAAACAATAATGGTTAAATAAAATATATTAGTTTTAATTTGATATTGATGCTTTTTTGTGTAATATGGTAAAATTTACCGCTTATTCTAATAAAAGGTATCGTTTAATAGCTAGCTTTGCAATCAGATAGTACGTTTTTCGTGCGCGGTGTTCTTTTTTTGACAGGAAAAAATTGCCCTACTTTATTATCCTCGTGTTATAATGGACGTTAAAAACGAAACGAACAACGAACGCGGCATGCTGATTTTCATCGTGCAGAATTAAATAAAGTTGTTTGTGAGAGTCTTTGGGTACCGCAAAAAAAAAAGAAAAATACGTTCAAATTCTCAGGGATTGACATGTTGTCATTTTCGACGCGGACGGTCGATGTTGCGCCTTTCGGCTGTGCGTCGTCCAAATTGCAGTTACAATTCGCGGCGGAAGTAAAAGACTAGGATACTAATGCGCGATCTGCGCGCCGAGCGTCAAAACGAAAGCGTCAATTTTAATTACGTGCCTCGCGCTCTACGCGCTCGTCTATCCGGAATATCGGGATAAAACGGCGGCACACAGTATACAGTTATACATCCGCCGGCGGGCAGGTGCGATATCGGCTATCGCCTCCGTCGTTTGCCCCCCTCGCTGTATCCTGCCTGAAATCGGAAAATGTGCGAACGTGAACGTTACTGTCGATCCGATATTCCCGTCTCTTTTTCTCTTCTCTCCCTCTTGTCATCTCTCTATTACCTACTATTACGCGAGCTCCTTCCCTATCGACACCAACATTTCCGCATTCGTTAGCGTCTTTGGATACCCAGGAAAGAATAGAAGCTCGAGAAAGCTCCCCCCGATTATTGCGTGAACGAGAAATGTGTTAGAGGCGAGTCTCGTATTATGTTGCAATATCTATTTCTTTTTTGATATTATGTAGTGTTTAATTAGTATTGAATTTTTTGAGCTTATTGTAACAGGTATTAATAATGGTAACTTTAATATGTTACGAACGCAGAAGACATTAGAATAAAATTGAAATTAATATGTTTAATAGTCATTATTTCATGTATAAACAAAAAATTGTATTCAGCTTATATAATCGGGAAGAGACCGGGAGAGATGGGGAGAGATGGAGAGAGACGGGGAGAGACCGGAAGAGACGGGTAGAGATGGGGAGAGACGGGGAGAGACCGGGAGAGGCGAAGAATGTTTCTATTGTGTTTAAATTAAGAAAAAATTAATAAGAAAGATTAATAAGAAAAATAAAAATGGCTGTTATTATATTGAAAAAAAGGAACTTATTTAAAACAGTCTTTTGAATGGATTTCTAAATCCATGGCAGCTTTTAGAAAAAAAAGTTAGAAGTACGTGAATGAATGAATATTAGATTTATTAAAGATAAATAAATTATTCAAAAATAAAATAAAAAGAGCAACAGTAAAGCAAGGCTCTTGAAAGTTAAACAACGAAAGCAAAGAAAATTTGAAAAAAAACGTGGCATAAGAATAGAGAGCTACAGCAACGCGTGGCAGGGCATAGCTAGTATAATATATATGGATCAATATGATAATATTGCTTATATATAATCTTGTTTAAAGAATTTCATAACTTTGAATTTTAGTAAAATATTGAGATGAGGAAGATGCCACACAAAAGTTTTTTTTTTAAATAATTTTTGCTAAAAATTAAGCGAAAAATGAATATTACATTTTTGAGATCTTTATTTATTCATACAAGTAAAGTAATTAAAGTTACTAAATTAATAATTAAATTAGTTTTATATTTCAAATTTTTGAAAAAAAAAAAATTATATTTTATTTAAATATAAATTATTTTAGTTAAATATAAAACTGGCATCTTCCTAATGTAAGTAAGATGTCGTCTTCTATGAGAGATGTTATAAAAATATTTAAATATACACTGTGATATATAATAGAAACTTGCATGTTTTGCTTGTCTATAATAGACAATCAAGTTTAAGTTATAAAAATGCAAAGAAAGAGTTAAATTATAGATAATTTAACACTCAACTTTTTATACTTTTACAAGTTTAAACAGTTTTTTGCACATTAAAAATATCTGAAATTATATAAAACACTCAAAATTTTAATTCATAAAGCATATAATTTTAACGAAGGTATGAAGTTCGAAAAATTTTATTGTATACATCTGACATATTACTCCCATGATATTAGATATCATTGCAGCTTAATTATACACACATATAATGATTTCGAAATACAATCTCATGATTTACTGACATGTAACATGATTCAAAACTATACATGTAATAATTATCTGGTTTAAAAGTAAACATTAAATCATGAAGCTTATCAAATATCAGAACATATTTTGAAACTTACCTTCTTGTACTTTTGATGATCTCTGCGAACTCTATTAGTATCGGAATTTTTCATCGCTTCTCAATAATCTAGTGTATGCGGATGTGTATTTATGCGCAATCAAAATAGCTAACTTTTGATTTATAAAGAAATTGTAACCAAGGTGGCTTGACATCTTCCCTTGATTTATCTCATATCTTTATTTTATTATTATAATAGTCATCCAAAGAGCATCATCTAAAAAAGAAATAAATTTTGATGAATAATAGTATTAAAAAATTCTTTAATTCTTGATTTGAAAATATTGCCACAATTTCTGTTCGACATTTTTTTTTCTTAACTTGTGAAAATTATTGTTAAATAATGAGAGCATATTTTTTTGACGAAGCTATACGAAATTCTTTATATAAACAAGTTTGTTTAAATATTATAAATTTTACTTTAATATTTAACATTCGGAAAATAAAGATATTCTTAAAACATAGGAGAATGTTCTTTCTTCTGTTACTAATTAAGTAAAAATATTCTGTCGTTCAATTTTAATATCATTAAGAGGTAATTAAATAGTGCAAAGTGGTTTGCGATAAAAATGTATCGGTAAAATCCATGTTTAGCGAATTAAAGCGCTTACATTTCAAGTTTGTATTAGATAGCCTAATGACGTAAGAATACATTTATCACATCTTGACTCTGCATGTCCGCTAACATAGTTTACAGTATGTACACGTTCACCTCTCTCCTCTTCAATTACCCCGAACGCAATTTCTCGCATGACGCTGTCTACATCTGATCTAGATATACCTACCGTCGCCGTCCGTGTCTCATTACGGTCCGTCGACGGTCCTCTGATAATATTAGCTCGCCGTGATCTCGATTTCCTCCATTTTCTGCTAACGATTCTTAATTAGGGACACTCGCACAATGGAAGAATTAGTACATTCGGTAAATACTATTATTCACCCCTTCCCGACGCATAAATTATAGTTGTATATATATTTATATAAATTATTGTACGCGGCACAAAGTTGCGAGGGAGAAAATGAAGGTTGTATGCTTTAATTAAAGCCCGCGGAGTTTACCAATTTGGTGTAACGTCTACATCGATGCGATGCGTAAACATGCAATAACCAAGGATATACATAAGTATTGGATATCAGGGCTGTTAACAAACACCGCCAAGGTTTCAGCGGTTACAAACAAGCGGCGGCGAAGAGTCAATATTAATTCGTAATGAATTCATAAGAGGCGTCTCTTTCTCCTTTTCTTTTTATCTCGCGCTATACGTATCAAGTAGCGTAATTAATTCAGCGGATCTTTTCTCCCACAGGCTTTCGCATCGACTCGCTCCTCGACATCCTACCGCAGGACAGAACGTCGGTGGACGTCCCGTGGACATGGATCGACCGTACTGCGAATTTAAAGCGCGGAAGACAAGAGGGAGTTAATTTCGCGCGGCGTCGAGCCGCGCGATGCGGCGCCATCGTGGAGAACCGGACGGGGAACATGAGACGGGGCCGTGGCATCGCAATGTGTCTTTCGGCCAGTCGGCAAGCCCTCGCCCTCGCCCTCGCCCGAGGGTAATTGCGTTTGTGTGTAGCCAGGAAGTTTTATTTGGCTGGCATTTATTCGGCAACGAAGAGACAGCCGGCCCACTTAGGCGGGGAGACAAATGTATTTACGTCGTGAATCTGCCAGGATGCCCGCATCCACCTTTCAAGCTTACCCCGTTTATCCGGGGGATTGCCACGAAATTAAGGGGCCCGTGCTCCTCCCTCCTCGACTATTTTTGTGGCCGGGAAAAGAAGAAGACGACGACGACGAGCCGCGCTCGTTTTCTCCACGGCGACGGCGGATCGAATAATCGAACACTCGGTGGTATTAGTGTGAACAACCGAGGTAATAGATAAATTCCGGGTAGGTAGTGACTACAGCCGGCTATACAGTCGAGACTACGGACAACACGTTTTCTTTCAAATTCCATTATGTTCCCGACTTCAATTAATTGATTCTTTCTCGGTGGAAAGAAACAAATGACTCGGAGAGTGCAGCATGTTACGTTGCCTCGCTTTAAATTTTCTATCTCGAATTTGTTAGTAAATACGTTCCTGAAGATTGATACGGAACTTTGCGAAACATCCCGTGTTTTTAAAAATTGATTGTTGAGAGAGAGAGAGAGAGAGAGAGAGAGAGAGAGAGAGAGAGAGAGAGAGAGAGAGTTGAGAGAAATTAAAGGAGAGCATTCCGAGCATTTTTGCTTTTTCCGGGTAAATGGCCTGTGTCTGACTAAGTATTATTTCGTTCCTCTCTCTGCTTAGGTTATTTATAGCCTCATAAGTTGTATCTGGCGCGCATATCTTCGTATCGTTTAACGACGGAGATGGTTGGCATACTTTCCGCATCGTTCAAAATATCTAGACGTAGAAAACTGGCCGTGAGAATTATGGAACGCGCAAGAGTTGAACCGTACAGCCATTGTAGAAAAATAATACGAGTAATAAATAATCCAGTAACTTTCCAGGTGTAAAGATAGATTATTGCAACTGATTAAACCAAAAACCCCGTAGATTGCGCCAATGTAGATTAACTTTAATTTTGCTCAGTTACTTTCTATCCTTCTCTAATTCTTGGCGCAAACAAGTTCCAACAGAAATTATATCCATAATCTATTAACAATCAAATATAATCTAAATAAATAAAAAAATTTCGATTATTAAATATTTTAACGTCAATGACATAATGCCTCTCTCAAGTTATGTGGTTCTCTCGTCTTTTAATCAGGAGAATTGATTCGTATGGTTCAGTTTACTTATCCTCGAAATAGTACAAAGTTATTTGTATTACCGTCGGATCGATCTTCGTAAATATCAAGCGATTCAAGTTGTAACTTTAAAATCCGCCGCGACATATCGCGATAACTCGACGACACGACCCGCGACGTAAGGGACACAGTTCGTCGCTTATGACACGACCGGCGCTGGCAACGCGCGCAAACGAACGTGTACGTGTAAACGCTAGCTCCGATAATAGATTCCCCATTTGGAGTTCAGAGTTCCACGGCGAATCTGTAACTCCGACGATCAAACTGCTTGCAAAGTTTGTCGCTCGAATCGAATGGGAGTTTGGGTAACTCGTACCTACGCTCGCTCTCGCTCGTAACCGTCTGTACCCTCGTGCACGTACACGCGCTGCATCCCTTTGTTACCTCCTCCCCCCTTTGTCTTCCCCTTTCTCTCTCTCTCTCTCTCTTTCTCTCTCTCCTTCTCCCTCTCTCTCTTTTCGCATATCTACTTACGAATATATAGGGGTAATATACATATCCGCATACAAGGTATCATAGAACTCTCCGTCTGACTTGGAATCAAGAGTTACCGGAGTTCCCAAAAGTCAAAGGCTAAGAAGAATGTCAGTTGAATTATTTGGCATTTTGCAGAAATTATCTGCGAATGAAACTTGCCTTCCAGTTAATCTTAATTTTTCTTCTTAATCTTAATTTAAAAAATTCGATTATTCTACGTCTTATAGAATTGGATATTATAATAAATATTATGTAACTGATATTATA
Source organism: Monomorium pharaonis (assembly GCF_013373865.1). Lineage (NCBI taxonomy): Eukaryota > Metazoa > Arthropoda > Insecta > Hymenoptera > Formicidae > Monomorium > Monomorium pharaonis. The sequence goes on along the minus strand of NW_023415627.1, from coordinate 15,351 downwards.
ATGTAATTAATAATATTATATACTTGATATTATAATGCAATTTTTATCGTTTTTACTTTAATATTTTTTGAAATAGTAATAATAATAATAATAATAATAAGAAAACATACAAGTGAATCATTTATATACAGAATAAAATAGAGTAGAAAAAGAGATCAACTTTAAAGCCGAAACATCTGCACGCATAATACTGCCTTTTCTGGAAACTTAAATTTATAGTATAAATAAAATAATAACATGCATACACACATATACGTATATGTACAAACGAAGTAACAATATTCGGTAAAAAATTTTTCATGTAAAAACATATATAAATATATATGAATAAATATATACAAAATATATCCATATACGTTAGTATTACTTTTTTTTGTAAAAATTCTGTATAATAAAAAAACAATAGTCACACTAAAACAAAAACAAAAACTAATTAAAAAGATAATTTTCACATTGTTTCTTTTACAAAAAGTATGAAGAAACGAGAAGAAATTGCTCATATACACTGGCCATTTTTCTCATGTCTTTACATTTAACTTTTTGTAAAAGAAACAATGTGAAAATTATCTTTTTAATTAGTTTTAATTGTCTTTTCAGTATGAGTATTTTTTATACCAAACAATATTTATGTTTTTATATAAATTTTACCGTATAACAGATTGCTAATTAGAAAATATGTAAAAAGATGATGAAATTACGAACGAAACATGGATATGATTATTGTGCCTTTATATAAATCTAGCAAGACACGTGCATATCCGACTCGAGCAACACGCGCGAACACGATGTCTCCGACTGACAGCTATGTCTACGGAGTAGTCGGTACTGAAGGGGAAGACAACTTCCTCTCGTTCTTCGATTCCATCCACACGACGCGTACCATTAGCGTATCTCTCTCGTCGACGCATTGCGATGCCACGACGTCGCGCATAAGTAAAAGTGTCGTATCGCGCCCGACAATGTCTTTCTCAAGCAAATGGACTCGAACCCGGGGATGACATCGCGATCCTCCCTCTGCCAGACAACCGAAGAATTATTGTTTTTCCTCGATCGAGCCGCGTAATACCGAAAAGTACATCCCGTCGAATGCGGGCGACTTCGTAACGGCGGCGCGAACACAAAACGAAGTACACTTCTCTTCTCCTTCGCTCCACGAAGAAGCGAGTTACATCGGTATTTGTAGTTTGTCTTTGGCTAGACAGCACCGCCGCCGTGTTTGTTTTCGATGCGTCGAAGATTGGAAACGAATATCGAACATTTATAGCGCGCCGCGACAAACGTTGGCGCTCCGCAAACGATAACAGATCTTTCTTCACGCTCCAGAAACGTTGTCGTCTGCGTCTCTCTCTCTCTCTCTCTTTCTCACCTTATTCTACTATTGGGTAATTCTACCTGAGAAAACCAAGCGCTGAGATATGAATTAACACGATTCCCAAGATAATTGCATAAATCGTGATAATTTCTCTGTTAGATAATTTCTCTGTAGCATAAGGCTTTAATTTTAATGTTGAGTAAAATCTTACTTTCATTGGGTAATCGAGCTGCCCGTCTATTTTAGATAAATAATTATTTCTATTATAGTACTTCTATTACAGTTTCATTGTCTTGTAAGAACCAATAAATCTATCAATAGATCTTTTGCACATTTACGAATTAATCGAGTGAGCTCACGAATATTTCCTCGACTTTTCCGCGCGTAATAATTGCAATGTACTGCGATTTTCGAACAAGAGATGCAGACCAAAAGGGTTCTTCAAACTGGAAAATATTCTTCAGAATGTGATTCGACGATAGGATAAAAAACGCTTTCTGGCCGACAAATATTATAATTTATTAGCATGTTTATCACATAATTGCCTTATCTGTTTATGCTCTTTTTTGTTTGTAAAAAGTCTACACGTAATTTGTTTTAGAATTTCTCAGAATTTGAAATTAATTTTTTTATAAAAAACATAATGTGAACGTAATATATTCCGATACTTCTAAAAAATATCTTATAATTAGATTATTAAAGACGTAAAATTATTGTTACATCAAACCAAAATATTTAATTTGAAATAATGAAATGGATGTATTTAATTATTTAAATTCAAGGGTTTTAAATCGCAAACGTTTTTAAATTTTGATTCTCTTAGAATATCTTTTAATTAAATTACTTAATGAATTCGAAATTGATTTTTCTAAAAAAAAGAGGTTACTAAAAACATTAATTGATTTAAATATTTAATAATTTCTATTTAATATTTCTAGAACATATATAATAAAGTTATTGTTACATCAGAAATGAAATATTTAATTTGAAGTATAAAGTAATGAAAGTATTTTACTTATTTAACTCTTTAAGCTCAAGGGCTGTCAAAATCTTAAACAAGACTAAGCACTATTTTAAAAATTCGGTTCTCTCAGTAATCTTTTTTCTCAGTAGTCTTTTAATATCTCAGGTTACCTTGTACCTCGTAGCAACTAAATTTGTTGATTTCGTGAATTCGACACTGAAGAGCACTTATATTGCTCTCTCGCGCACTCCTTGAATCGCGAGGAAATAATATCGAGTTTGTAATATCGACTACACTGTAAAAAATTATTGTAAAATTACAACTACAATAGTGGTAATTTTGAGACCAACTATAATAGTTGTAAATTTTTTCTTGTCTATAATTTTGCAGTATACAAGAAAAAATAATTTAATTTGTAATAAATTTGTTTACAGTGTATACACAAGTGTAAAAAACAAATTAAGAAATTATTGCAAAATTTATATACAAAATTACATACACATAAAAATTTAAAATTATTATAGTAGGTCTCAAAATTACCTACTACTATAGTTATAATTTTACAAAAATTTTTTAGTGTACGGGGGTCCCCGCGGCGACCTCTTTCTCTCATCCGATCAATTCTCTTTGCGATCTTTTCGTTTCAGCCTCGATCTTAAATGCGTCTCTCTCTTTTCGATTTCGAACATCGGGAGATATAGCCTAAGTGCGGAGCACATGGTCGATAATAATCGTGACGAGTCCATTACAATGTCTTCGAGGATTCCCGCGACGGGATTATAGATACCAGGAAAAACCGGGATGGCGGGTAACTCTCGACTTCCTGTCACTTTGCCCAGTAATAGTAAATGCAGCAGGAGAAAATTATTTTAAGTCTCGATTATGGGCAGAGTGAGAGAGAGAGAGAGAGAGAGAGAGAGAGAGAGAGAGAGAGAGAGAGAGAGAGAGAGAGAGAGAGAGAGAGAGAGAGAGAGAGAGAGAGGAGAGATTTGCATGTCTTTTTACTTTAATTTTAATTATTGTAATATATCAATAGAAATATAAAGCATAGTACATTTACGTAAAATAATGACGGCAAACATTTAAAAAAATATGCATGTAAAATGTTATTACTAATTGAACATTTTTATAAAAATAATAGTTATTTTTCTCTTTTAAACAAATGTACTTTTATTTTTTTTTTTTTCTTACCAAACTCGGGTTTTAAAATTACGCGCTTCGTGCGTCTACTAAGAAATTGAGAAATCCGTCACTGATTTCAACCGGCCATTCTCTCTCTCCGCTTCACTCTCCCTCCTTTTTCCTTTTGTTACCTGTCTATCCATCTCATCCTTTGCCCTCTCGACGGCCTCCACCTTGCCCGCGTGATTTACCGCGCGCTCCTCATTTTCCGCCTTCCCTCCCCCTCCTTTCGCTCCAATCTCGTTCTGCCGGGTAAAGGATTCCGAAGAAATTGAGAAAGATTTGCCGACGCTACCGAGCGGGAAGCCGATGAAGGAAGGGAAGCCGAAGAATGTGAGAGGCAAGGAAAGAAACCATGGCACATCCAAGTCGAGAATGCGCCCGTATAAAGAAGAGGAACACCGCTGCCTTTTCTTGCCGCGCCAATAAAATAACATTACAAACCACGAGTGAGTCGAGTTAATTACAGCGATGCAGTCTCGGCTGCACCTCGGCAAAATGGCCATCCAGGGATCGCGTAACGGAAATGTACGCGAGGAGCTCTAGCCTCGTAATCTGCATTATAAAACTGTCGCGGCAAATTCGTACACGACGCAGCTGCTCGTAAAACTTAAGCACGGTTGTAGCGTCATATTCACCATCCGGGTACTTGATCCATTCGCCCTGCTCCCGGGAAATTGGAATTTGAAAAGAAAAGTTATACGTAAAATATTATCCCTAATGCCGCGTGATTGGTTTCGTCGTAATTCGGCAGAACAGACGTTTTCTAATTTAATGGAACAAAAAAATTATTTTTTATTTAACCATTATTGTTTCACGTATAAACAAAAATATAAAGGCTTTTAAAAACATGATAATCTTAAACAGATTGGTTTACATGAATATATTTTGTATAGTTTTATTTAAAAAAATATTAAATAATTTATTTAATAATTTTAATAAGTTGAGAGGAAAAAGTGTTGAATAGAAAATAACAATTTTAAAAACAAGAATTATAATTTTTTATAAAAACAATTTTATTGTGCTTTTTGAACTACTGTAATACTGAAAGAAAAATGTAACATTTTGCTGAAATTTAGATTTATCAAATTCTGAAGATTTTATATTCTTGTTTATACGAGACGATAACTTGACTTGTTGAACAGAATGTATTCTTTTTCTGTGAGAAAGACGCAAAATTGCGCTGCGTACAACCGAGCTTCGTTATTTCGGAACTCTTATTAGAGGAAGCCTTTGCGAGCAAACGAAAACGACGCAATCTTCGACGATATGTTACTATTGAACGAATTGTTTTCTTCGCCGAAATCTCCCGATGTTACGTATTTTACCCGCAGAAATCCTCCACAAGATAAGGAAACAGTTACTATCTGGATTCTTATTATTTCGTTATCGCGCGATCGCGATTCTAATGAAAAAGCGCCTTAGAAAAAGCGCGTAGAAAAATAAATTTTAGGCGGATTACACGAACGCGGATTACACTTCACATTTTTGTGGCTGGACATTAAGTTTCGCTTTAAACTTACTGGTTTATTAACTTTTTAAAGCAACACCATAAACCCTTTTTTACAACAGGTTAACATTCTTGCAGTTTAAACATATTCAAATATATTTTGCATTTTACAAAAAATATTGCTTCACCATCAAATTTATAGCTGGCTGAAAATAAATGCTTTGTTTTTTAAAGTAATGTTGCAACATGAAAATTATCGTATAAATGGAAATTCATAGGTTTTCACATAGAAAAAATGTTTTCTTAAAATTTAAACTTATAGTTTAAGGCTTAGTAGATAAATATAGTGTTAAGTGTCAGTTTTATAAAAATTGTAATCCCGAGGGAAAGCAATAAAGACACTATACATACAAACATTTAAACTTATAGTAATCGTGAGATAAAACAGTGTATTTTGAAGAATTTTATATAATTTTAGTAAAATATTTATTTTAAAAAAACCCAAAATTAAAGTCAAAGTTGTTTATGATCGACCCAACTAGCAAATTTTATTACAAAATCAAATATACAATGTTTCGGCTCTCACTTTGGGCCCTTTCCAAATATATAGTATTATAGTATCATTGAACAAAAAAATAGTACGTAGAAAGTAATTTTATGAGTTGTGTCTGCAATTCATAACTAAAAAGATTTTTTAAAAGATTAATACAGAAGAAAACGAAACAACTTACGCAAACTCAGTTCGTGGACTCATAAATTTTCTGTGTCAAGTGCACGTCTGTTGTAATTCAGATCGTCAAAAAGATAAAATTTAAAACAAGGTAAAATTAAAAGAAGTTCCGTCTTTATGGATGAACGGTACAAGTACGGCTAAACGGGACATAATCGAAAGGCAACAGCGCAGTGAAAAACACTCACATAGACTCCATAACTCTGTTGTATATTGTATGAATTTACCGGTGTCTTTCTATAAGTTAATATTAGCTCTTTTTAATGAAGAACATTTCTGTTATTGATCTTTTAAGAGTGTATTTGTCATTATGCAGTACACGTGGTTTTGACTAAATTAAAATAATGGTTTTCAGAAATTCCGTATTTACTGATCACGGAGTGAAAGGTCTTATAGTCTTTTTTATCGTTCTTACGTAATATAATACGCGTTTCTAAGTATCGCTTAGTCTGTCCAATGTACACTGTATACCGTATTACAATTTATGCAGTTAAAACTATTACACTGTTTTCATTTCTTTACAAAATAAATGTAAATATGTGAAATCACAAAAAATACCTTTTAAATAAAAGAACAAAAATTTATCTTCTCTATAAAATAATATAAAGAAAATGCGCCAGTTATAAGAATATATATTTATTCACAAACTAGAAAATATATAATTCATTATTACTTTTTTTATTGAAATATTGTATTCAATAATATTGTATGTATGTTCTGTAGATAGTGAAGTATTTTAAGTGTTTCGATTAACATATTAACATTATGTAAAAACTAAAAAAAAAACATAATGAAAGTTTTATTGAAAAAGACTTGGCGTTGCTATAGAAAACAATTTATTGTAATATAAATAAATAATAATTGTTTATAATTGTTAATTTCTTATAATTTTTAATATTTTTTATTATTTTGTCCGTATATTCATTTTTATAATTAGCACATTATCTTTATATCACAACTTTTGTAGAGAAGATAAATAAAGAATTTCTTTGTCCTTTTATTTAAAAAAGTAGTTTTTTGTGTTTTATATATTTATATTTATTCTATAAAAAAATGAGAACAGTGTAAAATGAAAATATTATTACTTGGATTTATGTAACATAATAGTGTTTTGGCGCTTTTTTTATCATAAAAAAATAATTTTGTTTGGCTATATTATGTTACAATATTATGTGAATCTTTCTTTTTTATTTTTTATCATTATGTTTTCGTCTTTTATTTTGTCGGGATAATGATAAATTTACTTCGAAGAAATGAGATGAGCAAGCTATACATTTTATGCAAAGAGCAAATAGACATTTACATATGCGGAATAAATTTATATTAAAAATAGGCATATTGATTACAAATACTTAGCATCAGCAGTATCAAAATTTATGATAATTATTCTTGGAGACCGTAAGCTGTCCTTGCACATGTACCGTTTTAATGATTCCGCTAGAATGATTCATGTGACAAAATGTATTTATAAACTAAAATATAGTAAAATGTTGGAATTGTGTTAAATAATTTTTTTATAACGGAAGGACACTTATAGTTTATTACAGTGATCATATTGTCTATCGTATAGAGAAGGAAATTATGTAAAATCAGTTATATAATGATGATAATGACGGATGTGCGATGTATGCATGTATGTATGCATATGTGTCTAGTGTAACACGAGGTAATCGACTTTCTCAATAGTCAAATTCTGACGTAATTACAAAAATTCCAAGAAAATTATATATTATACTTTACAACAGCTATTATTCCTCTGTAGATAAAGCATTTATTTCAAGAATAATTATAAGAAGCGAGTTTAGATTTATTACTGAGGGAAATATCAATCATATAGTTTCCTTCTTATAATAGGAAGTAGTTTTACTTAATGATCTCTAAAAAACCATGCACCTTGATGTTTAAAAAAATTTAAATGGCTTTTATTGGTACGTTGGACATAACAAAAATAAAATGCTCAAGAGCATTAATCATTTCATCTGACATTTTTTTGATATCAAATTTTATGTTTGATTCATTTGGTGATGGCAAGATAAGAATTTCAAGACTTCGTCTTGTCTTGATTTTTCAACACCAATCTTATATATATATTTGATTTAATATCAGAGAATCTTGATTGATTTTTTGATCTTGAAGCAAATAAATCTTGTCTTATTTTCGAAGAATTTGCATCTTCTCCGGTCGTGCCTTTCTACGTCAATTTACAAAAAATTGTGTTTATCACCAGTTCATTAATTCCTAGTTGATGAGTAGAAATAAACTTAGAGGTTTCTTAATTCTGCTAATGTATTGACTTAATAAACCTCTCAAACAAATCTTACATAATAAAAATGGACTTTGCTATTAGTATTCATCGCCGAATATTAGCTAGCAGGATTTTAAAACCTGAAACGCATACGTGTTATTTATTACCGTAATTTATTGTATCCTCGGAGGAATAACAGACATGATTCGAATATTCCCCCACACAGAGATGTTAAAATGGAGAACGTCAAGGAGAATACATCGTCATAGTGTCTCAAACTATAAAAGCTTAGAACCCTATCTTGTGATTAGCCAGTAACTCTTTGATCACGGACTTGAACTCTATCGTGCTGAAAAGAAAAATTAAATATGAAAGCAATCATTACCGTGCTCGCCATTTCTTTCGCCGCCGTTTTGGTAAGATTATTATATTTCCGCTAGAACAAATAATTTAATCTACTTTTGTACTAATATTCTTTAATTTGTTTTTTATCTAATTAATTTTTACCATTTGTCAATTTTAATTCTATCAGATTTAGACCCAGAAAAATCGAGAAAATAGAGAATAGAGAATAGATATATATAGTCTAAAATTTCATAAATTAGAAAGAAATTAGAGAGTTTCGACAGATAGAGTTTTAAAGTTTAACATAAATTGCAAAGCCCATTTCCACAACTTAATTTAACCGGAGCTTAACTAACCCAGTCTAATAAATAAATTTGTTTTATATATAAAACAAATTCTACGACAATGTTAATTAAACTCCAGTTAAATTAAGTTGTGGAACTGGGCCTTACAATTTATATTAAATTTTAAAACTCTATCTGTCGAAACTCTCTTTAATAAATTTTAGACTGTATAAATATCACTCTTTTATTTCGATATATTTAATTTCTACAGAAAATATTATAAAAATATTTTTTTATCGATTGAACCATATATGTTGTGTGTGTGTGTGTGTGTGTGTGTGTGTGTGTGTGTGTGTGTGTGTGTGTGTGTGTGTGTGTGTGTGTGTGTGTGTGTGAGCACGGGTGCAGAATATCTGCTGTTAAATGTAATATCACTACGGCAGGTAGAGCGGACTAGTTGAAAAGTTCTATACTATTTTGCAATTTTTGCAAAAGTTAAGGTAGCTGTTAATAAACTGCTGAAATCGATTATTTGAGCGACAAGATTGATCACGTAATCATTTTTGTCGCTAAACTATTATAGCGTTAACTTTTGTATATGAAAAGGGAAGCGATGAAAAAAAGACTGTTTTAGCAAACAGAATCCTTCTCTTTAGTTTTAGTACTTCTAATTTTGTAATAAATAGTTGTGTATTACGGTTTAAAAAAAGAAGTATTATAATTAGATATCTATTAAATTTAATTATTTTAGAACGTAAAACCAAATTTTAAAAGAATATTATTTTTATTATTGCAATACTGGTGATATGTCAAACAAAAAGATGTTATTTCATTATTTATTTGTTATTCTACACGGAGAGAATTTTCTCTTAAAAATTACCCTGAAAATCGTGGTAATTGTGAGACAACGTAAACCTTGGAAAATTTTACCATACTTTTAATAAAATTTACAAAAATTTAGTAAAGTTTAGTAAAATTTTAAGAAAATTTGGCTAAGTTTTAGTAAATTTTACTATACTTCTAACAAAATTTACTAAAACTTAGCCAAATTTTCTTAAAATTTTACTAAACTTTACTAAATTTTTGTAAATTTTATTAAAAGTATGGTAAAATTTTCCAATGTTTACGTTGTCTCACAATTACCACGATTTTCAGGGTAATTTTTAAGAGAAAATTCTCTCCGTGTATTAGAAAGTAATTATTATTAAGTATTATTTAAAATTATTCTAAAAATATTCTCTACACGCGATTAATACACATGATTGATAGTATTCACATAGAGTTTGAGCAATACTCTTTTGTAATTAAACCGATTCAAACTACAAAATTATATCCACCTAATCATAAGCAACAAATCTGTCGCTTTAATTATTTGCTTTAGTGACACGTGAAAAGGTATCTTTAAATCATTTATATATAAAAATAACTCAATTTGCTCGCCCAATTTGCTATCATCAAATGCAAGCACGACGACTGCTCAGTGATCGTTGGTGCCAGGCACACGGAAAGATGTTTGGAGATGTGCTTTAGATAAACAAAATCTCTTTGTAGCAAAAAATATGATTTATGCTGCTATATGCAACAATTATTACGATTCCTTTCTAAAAAGTTATCAATCAATGAAATAATAAATACACGGATCTTTCAGTGCCCTTATAAGCATGTAATACTGGGCAGTATTAAATTGGCCAGTAATTAATACTTATTTAAAGTATTGTTAGTATTTTTAATATTCAAAATAAGTAATAATTAATGGCTAATTTAATGCTGCCTAGTATTACATTTTTATAAGGATAATACACTAATTTTAAAATCACTAAAAAAAAGTAAATACTCATTAATTATCACAGCAGTAAATATACTATTGCAAATCAATAATAATGATAACATTGCCATTTAGAGAGCGTATATTTGTGTGTGCGTGTGTGCGTGTGTGTGTGCGCGCGCGCGCGCTCACTACATATACTAAAATATTGGGATATATATATATATATATATATATATATATATATATATATATATTCCATTCTCAAAGTTATAATCAGTAAAAAATCAGTAGAGTCAATAAAAATACACTGATTTAGTGGTATACTTATAATTTATTAATCGGTAAAAATAAATACACTGATCTTTTAATGATAATACACTAATTATAAAGTCGAAATTGTTAAAAGACAGCAAGTATTTATTAATTATCACAGTTATAAGTATATTACTGTAAATCAGTGATAACACACTGATTGTTATTTACAAGGAAAGTGCACGAAGTTAATGGCGAATGGAAAGGCGCCATTCAAGCAAAATATTGCACACATAAATTCTGGTTGACAAGACCTTTCAAACAGTTTATAACACATATCCATTTGCGACTAACACTTTGTGCATTTCCCTTGTTAGAGTACAAATATTTAAAAATGTATTAATTATTAATTATTAAGCACAATTGCCGTGTAATTAATAATATCTATATATTAATTAATTATAGGGTCAAATAACACTTGAACAAAAAGAAAAATTAAGACAGCATAGAGACTTTTGTATCGGTGAAACTGGTGTCCATCCAAGTAAGTAAAGAATAAACTAATTGTATGATTAAAATAGACAATTACATTGATAATAAATTTCATTTTAGCCGTACTTGAAAATGTAAAAAAAGGACAGATAGTTGAAAATGACGAAAAACTTAATTGCTTTGCTGACTGTCTCTTAAGGAGAACCGAAATTGTAAGCAGGATTTGTGCTAAATTCTAAAGTGTATTAAAAAAATAAATTAATAACAAATTAATTTCTACGTGTATTTTAGATAACTGAATATGGAGACGTTGACTGGGATGTAGCTCGTGCTAAATTGCCACGGAACGTATCACAAGAACAAGCCGATCAAATATATAATGCGTGCAAAAACATTAGTAAGTATAACATGAGTTTAAGAAAACCAAGATAGATTTTTATTCGTTTATAGAATTGATATTGTATAATTTTTATGACTCTCAAATAAAAATATGATATAAATTATTAAAATATTATTTCAGCTGGAACTGGCTGCAGCAAGGGAGCCAATCTGTTTAAATGTTTCTTGCGCAACAAACAATTTCATCTTTTGGCATAAGAAAATAAGATCAAATTCCACATGAAAACTTAATTAGCTCATTAAATTTATCAGATAACACAATGCATTAAAATATTATTTTGCATAGTCAATATAAAATTGTATTAATAACAAATAAATATTTACGTCTGTTCAGTATAAAATAAGTCTTTTTTGTTCTTCCTAAACTCTGCGCAAATATAAGTTGTTACAAACAAAAAAATATTAAGTGAAGATCAAAATATAAGGCTCGGTAATACAAAGCAATCTTTTCTGGTAATTCTGGTTCGGAATTTAAAATCCTGACATTATTCTAATCAGAAAGATGGTTATTATCCAACATATGTTCTGTCAATACAGTGACTTGACGAGTCCAGCTTAAAGTTATTTGCCTGTTCTTTTATTCTGGTACTAAGCTGTTTCTTAGTCTGTTCCGCATACGACGTATTACAATCTTTGCAATTAACTCTGTAAACTACATTGTTTTTTTAATTTAGAGTCAATTTTATCTTTCTACACCTTAATGGACATATTTAATTTATTGAGGCAGTAAAAGCCAACAGAAAACAATTCCTTATTTAACATAGATGTGGCAGTATCCGATATATGTTGATATACAAAAAACTTTTTTTTGTTTTATTGAAAAACTTGGCGTTTACTTTGCACTACCGTGTCTCTTGATAAATGTTTATTAACTAAATTATTTTATATCTTATTGTGGTAAACATTGATAAATCAGAGAAAATCATATAATTCTTCGAAATGATATATTTTATTTAACTATTCATTACTCTCTAAATCTAAAGAGAGTTACTGTACAGATCGTTAGACAGTAAATAATCATTTAAGAAAAATAAAAGCAATAAGACCTTAAAATTATAAATTGCAAATTAGTTAATATTGTTTAAATATAATTTTTATAAAAATTTGTTTAAAATATTATTTTCTTATTTGCAATTATAATATAATATTCTAGGAAGCCAGACCTTTTTTGCTCATGCGGGTGTCAGTCAGGATCTGTAAGACCTTTTCGTATATCTCGATATGCATTTCTAATATAATTAAATTGTTTTGTTCGTTATTTGATTCAATTTTTTGTTTATTCGTTGACTGATGATCTTATCATCATATTAAGATTAAATTCTAGATGAAAGTTCTCTCTTTACAGTGGCAATACGATGGAATCAGAAACGCGCCTAAAAATCATTAGAAAGTAAAAGCGAATTAAATCAGCGTCGCTTGCGTTCGATATATGCGGATAACGAATGAAATAACGCCGCAATCTTTTCCAATCATAGACTGACGATATGGTGCGCGCGCATCGAAAAGTCGATGTTTTCAGAACCATGTACCGCGTTGTCACCTCGATAAATCAACCGAATTCCCGGCCGTGCGAGCCGTGCTCGCTGCTGCTCACGATCGCGGAAATATCAGCGTTTTACGTCTCCATCCTCCTACATCGTAAAAAAAAGCCCCGGGTAGGATCGAGTTTTGCGACGCAACCGAGCGTCGGCTGACTGCAGCGTCGCACCCGATATCAATAGTCGAAGCATCGTTGCTCGTCACGCGGGACGGGCGATACGGGAATGATTCGCGCGATATTTCGCGCTCGTACAGTTTGTACAGTCACTGAGCTCTCTTTCATCAAATGAACACACAGCTATACGGCAGCGATCCTCCTGCGCACCATTGAAAATACTCCCGAAGAAATAATTCGTCTTCGTATCAGGTTCAAAGTAAACAATCTTCTGACGACAAATACTTGATTGAGATATTCGCTAAATTTAAAATAATATACAGAATATTTCTTAAATCTCTTGTCTAATATTTTAGGAATTTATTATTGAGGTTTTTTTTATGAAGAAATGTCTATATACAAACGTATGGTCTTAAATTTCAGAAATTTTATTACATGTTAATACTTTGAAAAGTTTCACGCAAGAAATTAATTTTTTAATTCTTTTTTGTTTAAAATTTCTTTTAGAAAGAGTCGATAATTGTATAGAACTTTTAACATTTGGTGCCTTTAAACTGGGGGGACGCTTTGACATTTTATTTTAATATAAAACTTTTTCTTTATAAAAAATGACTAAAAAATTATCTCAGTATATAAATTTTTCAAGAAAAATACATTTTTTTCTTAAAAGTGCCAAATGATGAAATTTAACTGTTTTACTTTCGTTCCTTCTCGAGAGTTACTATTTGCTATTCATTTACTACAATTTTACTATATATGTATTTTGTGATCTGGAGAGCTTTATGTCTCCAGAAAGTCCATTCTTAAAGGCACTACTGCTAAGCCTGGCTCCTGAATAGTCTATCTCTCGTTAGTGCCACTCGTATCATTCATAGAGCTTTTCTTTTTATATGGAGTTATCCCTTGCGGAGTATCACGTTGGATCGTCGTCGCCGTCGGCCGCGCCTTTCGTCACGGGGTCCAACAGTAATAGCGATCACCTTCGAGGCGCTCTCTTCCTGTGGAGAAGAGTCGTACTGCCATTGCCGAGTCGGACAGATTCCAATTTAGATCCGAGGACGTCGGCGGTGCCGGCGGTGATGGCGAACAAGCATCGGCGTCGTTATCGGTGCGAGTCGCCGGTGCGGAGACGCTCCTCCTCCTCCTCTCTCTCTCTCTCTCTAGTATAGACTACGGTCGGAGTCGTTGTATACAAATATGCAGGCGAACAGGAAATTAAGGAGCGTGGCCGAAGGGGTTCGCCGGCGAAAGTGAGGGAGGATGGGGAGGACGGGAGGGAATCGCGTCGCGCGGTGTAATTTGTGATACCGCCGTTGCGAAGATAGTGTCCTCCCCCTTAAGCCGATTAGTGATACTTATTCAGCACTTCAGAGTAGTAGTATTTAGCGGAGAACCGCTAATTGCAATTGAAACCTCAAATACTTTTGTAATATGAAATAGAGGGGCTGCACTGCGGAATCTAAATTTCTCTCTTTCTCTAGTTCTCTCTAGCTGTTTTCTACTTGGAGAACGTAAAATAGGTTTTAATGTTAACAATTTTTATGCTGAAAAAAATTGTTTCGCGACACAGCGCGATTGAATTTCTCTTGGCCGAAAAATAAATTTGCTACGAAAGTATTTCCTATGTGTATTTTCTGTACTTTCAGAATTTTTTCGCTCCGTGTCTCTGTATCGTCCTTATAATGCGGGACGATGCTCGCGTCGTCACACGAAGTCGTAACGTTTCCGTTTACTGTAAAAAAGTTATTACGCGGTTCCACGGAACTCTAGAGCCTCGCTATTACATCTGTAACGACGACTACGCAGTATATCTTCCGCCAGTTTAATCCCACGCTTTTCCTGCGTGTGGTTCTTTTTACTCCGAACTGACTTTACGGGGATTAATTTTTTTCTTCCTTTCTCTATCTTTTTTTAAAGCACTTAATGCAGATCCTCGCTCTCACGGTGAGAGACACAGAAACTAATCCTTTATTCCGTTGGAGGCTCCAGCACGCCGGCCAGTTTTCGCGTTATTACTTCGACGCTAGGAGCGAAAACGCGCGGATTGAAACCAATTGTGCAATTGCACGGACACTAGAAACTAAATTGAGCAGAACGATGATTATCTAAATGTCGAGACATTAACAATTTCCAATAAAATTATTTTTCGTTATCAATTAAATAATTTTAGCGATTGTACGCGTGTATAACTGGCGGGACATAATTCTCAATTAATCTAAAGTGGATTTAAAACTGATAAAAGGTATAAATTTGAATATCTACACTTATTCTCGT
>NW_023415626.1:0-29827 GCF_013373865.1 Monomorium pharaonis | reverse complement strand
ACATACATTGCGAATATATACACAGTTCAAAAGCCTACTTGTTAAAATCTTTTCGTGAAAAAATTAGAAAAATGCGTATTTTGTAGAATACCTTCGTAATAATTTTTTTTCAATAAAAATATTTATACTCACTCATAGACAATCATACCCCGTTTTCAGTGGCTCTAGCTTCATAATATGGAATGGCAACATGATCCATTTTCGGTACATGGACGCTGCTATTGGTGAATTTTTCAAGTTCCTGCGTTGCCTTCTCGATAATATCAAGAGATTGTGCAGCATGAGAAAGCAGATGTTTTGGACCCCATATTTTGACAGTACCATCCAAATTTGAGACATAATCATAATCGCCAATCATAATCATAATAAATTAGTAGACATAATAGGAGTTGCCTCAAAGTATGTCCATAATTTTCCATCGGCTTCATCGATTTCCGATCGCGTGGATGGCATATTCGATAACGCTGTATAATTCGGATCGTGCTTGATGGAAATTTGAAGGTTGCTTTTATGGCAGGTTCGTCCCAACACGAAATACTCGACGCGCAGCGGTTGGTTGAAGATGTGTTACTGCTAACCATCTATAAATTTGTTATAGTTTACTTCAAGTTTTAAATATAAAATTTGTGTGATGTATAAGGTATATAGATAAAAACTTTCAATAATGTAATAAATGACATTTTCTTTATAAATTTCCAAGTTTTAAGTTTCAATTTTATTAAAAAATATAATATAATTCATGAACAAAGTGGTATGTCACGGCATCAGTACCTTCTTTAATTGTAAGAAATCAATAGATCTTATAAACATATAAACGTTTAGTGATTTAGTAATCAAATCAATACAGATAATTAAATATTATTTAAAATAATTACACTTACTTAACACTCTAATTCTTTTGTTTAATGTTTTTTTGTTTAATGGTTTTATGCAATTTTAATTGTTTGCATCCTTATATGTTAAATGTATGTTTAATACATGTTACATAATATTAATATATGTATAATACATGTCAGTATAAAAGTTATAATATTAAATTTCTAAGTATATTTTTAAAACGCAAAAAATTAATAAATTTGAGAGAATTTTCTTGTTATACAAAATATCAATTAACAAATATTTTTTATCTAAAGATGTAATTTGCTTGTTTATAAGATTTAATTTGTTTTAATTAATTGTAACATTAGTATAAAAATTATTAATAATTTAAACTTTTAAAATAACTACTTACAACCTTAGCTCCTTTGTTGTCAATATAAAATCTTTTATAAAATCCGCGTTGCCAACTATTTTCTGGATCTATTACGCCCATGAAAGTAAAATGTAGCATGTAGATTCCAGGATCCAACGACTCCTCAAATCGTAGAGTCAGAATTTGAGTTAGAAAATTATATTCATGTTGTTTTGGGATATACTCCAATTCAGAATTCACGTTGTTTACTCTTTTGCGAATAATCTTCGTTAGTGATTCGTTTATTGTGAGTTTTAAAGCATGCAATGCGATAACATTTGTCGGTTCGCGCACTTCGATATCAATGTTTGTTTCGCCATTAGTGAAATTATTTTCCACAATATGAGGTATTAGTTTTATGTCGTAATGAATGGGCACAATATGTTTTGGTAAACGAAATTGATTTGTTTCAGAATCTTTTACCGCTTCATTATCTATTGCTTTATTATTTTGAAGAAAACCGGCTTGGCTAGTAAACTATTAATAAGATTAATGCCAATGTACTTTTGACGATTGCCATAATGTAACTTATGCATGATTAAGCGTGCGTATATTGATAAGACTGACGAAACGATCTGCTTCTCGTATATATTTGAACCGTTTTATTTGCATGCCATATATATAGATATATGCTTAGTTATTAAAAAAATGTTTTAAAAGAATTTCAACGTCATCACTTGACCGTGTTACTATAATGGCATAAGTCTCCAATTTTGCTGCTTTGAATCTTTTAGAAAAGCATCTTTCTATATAAAAGATAATAAGAGACTAATATATCTAGGAATAAAAAAAGTAACTTATTGAAAAAATATCACAACAATTAAATAGTACTTATCTAAAATAATACAGAAAAATATAATAATTACAAAAAATAAAAAAGAGGTAATAATAATAAACTTATATTAAAAAATAATACTTAAGATGTGATATACAATGTTTAATTAAAAATGTATTACATATGTTAAATTAAATAGTTTATTGTTACAATTTATGTTCTTTAGAATAAAATAATATAAAATTTCACAATTTTAAATAATATTTTTTAATCAATTTAATAAAATTAGCATTTTTAAATAAATAAAACACTTCTGCTTAAAATGTGTTAAATTACATTATTTAATCTTTTATTTTAGAAAATATCATTTAAACGATTATTATATAGTACTTCAAAAGATTTTATAAATATCATCGATTTACACTTATTATTGCAACATTTTTGTGTTAAATATTTTTGTTTTTGAAGAATTAATCTTTATTGAATATGTCTGTTGTTTTTTATAGCTAGTATTTTTTTGTTATTTACATATTATGTTATTTCTTATATGACGCGTATACATAACGTTATGAATAACAGCAATAATTTTTTACATTTTCTCTTAATAAAACGTATTGCGTCACGTGTTTACGTGATAATCTTTAAGTGTGTGTGTTTCTGTAAGTATAAATGTGATTGTATTTAACACGATATGATACATCTTCCTATATACTATGTACTACGATAAATCTATATCTCTTCCGATGATGACAAGCAAATATATAATGATTAGTTATGACTTTTCTTGCAATGTGATAAAGTATTTATTAAAAAATACATACAATTAAAATTAGATAATAAATAAATGAAATACATTTCTACATAATAGATTTATTAGTTTGTTTTATAAAAATAAATAGCTATATGCATGAGTTTTTCTGTCAATCTGTTTAATCAATCTGTTAATAGTGTCAATATATTTTACAGTAGAATATGTTCTATAGTGTAGTTATTGGTAGTAGTTGTTTTTAATTTATTAATTTATCTGTTTGAATTTAAATGCATTTAAATATTTTTCTTATACTGCGCAAATTTTATTTACATAATATTATCAATAATAATTATAAAAATTCTTTTTATATTAATTTTCAATAATATTACTGAAGTTATTGATAGAAAAATCGATATTTGAATTTATTGGAATGTAATATTCGTAGATTGTAGAGATGGCTGTAGAGTTCGAAATTTCATGCTCTAAACCACATACGAATTTTGTTTACTATTGTTTCTATCAACTCCATATTTTGTTCTTGGATATTTAATATTTGTGGCACTTTTATTCCAAGTTTACCTAAAAGTGTTTTTGTCTGAAATAAGATATTTTAAGTATTATTTTACCTTAATATATAGGACATAATTCTATATATAAAGACCTTGTATAATGCCAGACAAACAGCCAATAAAAATAAGGAATTAAGAAGAGAGAAAGAGAGAGAAAGAGATTTTCTCTCTCTTTCTCTCTCTTTCATTATTTTCTATTTTTATTGTCTGATACTTAACATTGTACAAAAGCTAAAATTCTACATAAGCCGCAAGAAATTTATTATGTTACATAAATATAATATATTATATAATATTTTAATATATTATATATACGTATAGTAAAATAAATTTAAATAATTTTTTTTGCATTTTTGTATATACTAGACCACAACATTGCGCGCGCTTCGCGCGCGCCACTTAGCATTTTTATATTGAACATTGCAACTTTTTTTTCTTCTGTAATATTACTCTCACACACTTTATCATATTTAATGCCCTTCTCTATCTCACGCTCTTTCTCCCACTCTCTAAATTATTAATTATAATATTAATGATATTAATTATATTATTTTCATATTGTTCAATATTACTCTTACACTTTACTTTCTTATTTAATCCTCTTCTTTATCTCTCACGCTCTCCCACTCTCCTCCTTCCACCCCTCTCTCACTCACTAAACACAAATTAGTGATTATATTATATTTTCATGTTTTCTTAATATCACTCTTACATACTTTATCTCCATACTTAATCCCCTTTAAATAAATTAAAAATTATAATATATTATATGTAATGTTACCTGTTAATTTTCAATCAATTTTCAAAACTTTCACTTTCTGGCAAACTCTTTAGAAAATTATTGTACGCGTCCGGAACTATAGGAAAACTGTGTTAAAAATATATAAAATTCTCGATATTCGATTAGCATTTCCGTCAACCCTCAAAATTTCAAGTTTTCCGGAAAATATAATTGTTTAAAAAAATGTTTAATTAATTATATCACCTGAATTTTATAGAAACATATTGTAAGCGTCCCGAACTATATGAGAATTACGTTTAAAATAATTAGATCTGTCGATATACGATTAGCACTTCTCGTGTAGCCTCAAAATTCAAGTTTTTTGGGCAAAATAATTGTTTAAAAAATGTTTTAATTAATTATATCACCTGAACTTTATAGAAACATATTGTAAGCGTCCCGAACTATATGAGAATTACGTTAAAATAATTAGATCTGTCGATATTCGATTAGCACTTGTCGTGTAGCCTTAGAAATTCAAGTTTTCAAGCATAATAATTGTTTAAAAAAATGTTCTAATTAATTATATCACCGGAACTTTATAGAAACATATTGTACGCGTCCCGAACTATATGAGAATTACGTTAAAATAAATAGATCTGTCGATATTCCAAATAGCACTTGACGTGTAGCCTTAGAAATTCAAGTTTTCGGGCAAAATAATTGTTTTAAAAATGTTCTAATTAATTATATCACCTGAACTTTATAGAAACATATTGTACGCGTCCCGAACTATATGAGAATTACGTTAAAATAATTAGGTCTGTCGATATTCGATTAGCCCTTGTAGTGTAGCCATAAAAATTCAAGTTTTCAAGCAAATAATTGTTTAAAAAATGTTCTAATTAATTATATCACCGGAACTTTACAGAAACATATTGTACGCGTCCCGAACTATATGAAATTACGTTAAAATAATTAGATCTGTCAATATTCGATTAGCACTTGTCGTGTAGCCTTAGAAATTCAAGTTTTTCAAGCATAATAATTGTTTAAAAAATGTTTAATTAATTATATCACCTGGAACTTATAGAAACATATTGTACGCGTCCCGAACTATATGAGAATTACGTTAAAATCATTAGATCTGTCGATATTCGATTAGCACTTGTCGTGTAGCCTTAGAATTCAAGTTTTTCAAGCATAATAATTGTTAAAAAATGTTTTAATTAATTATATCACCGGAACTTTATAGAAACATATTGTACGCGTCCCGAACTATATAAGAATTACGTTCAAATAATAGATCTGTCGATATTCGATTAGCACTTTGCCGTGTAGCCTTAGAACTTCAAGTTTTTCAAGCAAAATAATTGTTTTAAAAAATGTTCTAATTAATTATATCACCGGAACTTTACAGAAACATATTTTACGCGTCCCGAACTATATGAGAATTACGTTAAAATAATTAGATCTGTCGATACTCGATTAGCACTTGTCGTGTAGCCTTAGAACTTCAGTTTTTCAAGCAAAATAATTGTTTAAAAAATGTTCTAATTAATTATATCACCGAACTTTACAGAAACATATTGTACGCGTCCCGAACTATATGAGAATTACGTTAAAATAATAGATCTGTCCGATATTCGATTAGCACTTGTCGTGTAGCCTTAGAAATTCAAGTTTTTTCAAGCAAAATAATTGTTTAAAAAATGTTCTAATTAATATATCACCTGAATTTTATACAAACATATTGTACGCGTCCCGAACTATATGAGAATTACGTTAAAATAATTAGATCTGTCGATATTCGATTAGCACTTGTCGTGTAGCCTTAGAAATTCAAGTTTTTCAAGCAAAATAATTGTTTAAAAATGTTTTAATTAATTATATCACCTGAACTTTATAGAAACATATTGTACGCGTCCGAACTATATGAGAATTACGTTAAAATACATAGATCTGTCGATATTCGATTAGCACTTGTCGTGTAGCCTCAAAAAATTCAAGTTTTTTGGGCAAAATAATTGTTTAAAAAAATGTTTTAATTAATTATATCACCTGAATTTTATAGAAACATATTGTAAGCGTCCCGAACTATATGAGAATTACGTTAAAATAATTAGATCTGTCGATATTCGATTAGCACTTGTCCGTGTAGCCTCAAAAATTCAAGTTTTTTGGGCAAAATAATTGTTTAAAAATGTTCTAATTAATTATATCACCGGAACTTTACAGAAACCTATTGTACGCGTCCCGAACTATATGAGAATTACGTTAAAATAATTAGATCTGTCGATATTCGATTAGCACTTGTCGTGTAGCCTTAGAATTCAAGTTTTTCAAGCATAATAATTGTTTAAAAAATGTTCTAATTAATTATATCACCGGAACTTTATAGAAACATATTGTACGCGTCCCGAACTATATGAGAATTACGCTAAAATAATTAGATCTGTCGATATTCGATTAGCACTTGTCGTGTAGCCTTAGAAATTCAAGTTTTTCAAGCAAAATAATTGTTTAAAAAATGTTCTAATTAATTATATCACCGGAACTTTATAGAAACATATTGTACGCGTCCCGAACTATATGAGAATTACGTTAAAATAATTAGATCTGTCGATATTCGATTAGCACTTGTCGTGTAGCCTTAGAAATTCAAGTTTTTCAAGCATAATAATTGTTTAAAAAATGTTCTAATTAATTATATCACCGGAACTTTACAGAAACATATTGTACGCGTCCCGAACTATATGAGAATTACGTTAAAATAATTAGATCTGTCGATATTCGATTAGCACTTGTCGTGTAGCCTTAGAAATTCAAGTTTTTCAAGCATAATAATTGTTTAAAAAATGTTCTAATTAATTATATCACCGGAACTTTATAGAAACATATTGTACGCGTCCCGAACTATATGAGAATTACGTTAAAATAATTAGATCTGTCGATATTCGATTAGCACTTGTCGTGTAGCCTTAGAAATTCAAGTTTTTCAAGCATAATAATTGTTTAAAAAATGTTCTAATTAATTATATCACCGGAACTTTATAGAAACATATTGTACGCGTCCCGAACTATATGAGAATTACGTTAAAATAATTAGATCTGTCGATATTCGATTAGCACTTGTCGTGTAGCCTTAGAAATTCAAGTTTTTCAAGCAAAATAATTGTTTAAAAAATGTTCTAATTAATTATATCACCGGAACTTTACAGAAACATATTGTACGCGTCCCGAACTATATGAGAATTACGTTAAAATAATAAGATCTGTCGATATTCGATTAGCACTTGTCGTGTAGCCTTAGAATTCAAGTTTTTCAAGCAAAATAATTGTTTAAAAAATGTTCTAATTAATTATATCACCGGAACTTTATAGAAACATATTGTACGCGTCCCGAACTATATGAAAATTACGTTAAAATAATTAGATCTGTCGATATTCGATTAGCACTTGTCGTGTAGCCTTAGAAATTCAAGTTTTTCAAACAAAATAATTGTTTAAAAATGTTTTAATTAATTATATCACCGGAACTTTACAGAAACATATTGTACGCGTCCCGAACTATATGAGAATTTCGTTAAAATAAATAGATCTGTCAATATTCAAATAGCACTTGACGTGTAGCCTTAGAAATTCAAGTTTTTCGGGCAAAAGAATTGTTTAAAAAATGTTTGAATTAATTATAACGCCGTAACTCTTTAAAAACCATTATACGCGTACAGAACTATATGAAAACTGCGTTGAAATAGACATAATTGTCAATATTCGATTTGCATTTCACGTCTAGCCCAAAAATTCAAGTTTTTCGGGCAAAATAATTGTTTAAAAAATGTTTTAATTAATTATATTACCGGAACTCTTTAGAAATTTATTGTACGCGTCCGGAACTATATAAGAATTCCGTTAAAATAAATAGAACTGTCGATATTTGAACAGCATCTCACCTTTAGCCCTCAAAAGTCAAGTTTTTCGGACAAAATAATTGTTTAAAAAATGTTTTAATTAATTATATCACTGGAACTCTTTAGAAAATTATTGGACGCGTCCGGAACTATATGAAAACTGCGTTAAAATAAATAAATCTGTCGATATTCAATTAGCACTTCACGTCCAGCTTTCAAAATTCAAGTTTTCCGGGCAAAATAATTTTTAAAAAATGTTTTTATTAATTACAACACCATAACTTTTTTAAAAACTATTGACACACGTTTAATCGGCATCGCGGAAAAGCGACAACAATACTTCGAGAGATGCGAGTATTGATGCCATGCCCTTTTTTAGAAAGGATTCTTACGTCTCCCCCCCCCCCCTTTCTCTCTTTCTCTCTCTCTCTCTTTCTCTTCCTCTCGTATATTTTTTATTTGGCTCTTTTTTCTTTTTCCCTGATTTCTTGTAATTATTTCAATCAGCTATCAAAAGTGACAGTTTGACAGCTGAAAATGACACGAAGTAGTTTGACAGCTGGAAATGACACGAAGTGAAGACAGTCACAACGCACTTAACAACTTTATAGCGAGACAGCCAATCAGCATCTCGGAAAAGCGGCAACAATAAATTCGATTCGATTTAACATCTCCTTTTTTTAGATAGGAATGTTAAGTATTACATTTGTCATTTTTTAACAAAAACTGTACCTTTTCGATTGTTTCCTAGATACAACATTCCAACTAATATCATGTATCAAACTTGTCGGATCGTCTACGCTGTAACAAAATATTATTGGCCACATAATTCTGTTTGAAAGAATGTGCGAAGCGTGCAATTTTCGAAACATTAGACATAAGATTATTACATAGCTGTAAGTCTATCCCAGTTATTTGCAATAAAATCTATCACCATATCAATATTTGGAAAATCTCCATTTAATACTGAGTAGATAACACGAGGAATATCATTCTTTGTTAATGGTGAATCTTCTGATATAGTCATATTTAAAAATTTTGCAATAATAGTCTGATTCTTGGAGTGTCCAAGGCAGTACAATGTTAGTTCGGACATGTTTGTATACATATACAGCAGCTTGTTCCAAATAGTTTCATTTGCTCGTTTTATACCATTACAGAACATCCATCTTTTCTTCTGGAATGTAGTTCTAAAGCAAAGTTTTTAAAAATATATAAAAAAATCTTTCTCTTTCTCTTTCTCAATATTATTTACTTTTAGCAAATAGATATTTAAAAAAAGAGATAAACATTTCTAAATAGAAAATTATAAAACTATTTTTTTCTTTTTCTATACACGATATTTTATATTCACCTATTTGTAAGTATCATTGAATTTTCTATGTAATCAAGTAATTGAACATGTGCTTTCCATAAGCATGTAGGGTCATTCAAGGACGCATGCATCCTCAGAAATTGTAATTCTCGTTAAATTTTTGAAATAATCA
Organism: Monomorium pharaonis; assembly: GCF_013373865.1. Taxonomy (NCBI): domain Eukaryota; kingdom Metazoa; phylum Arthropoda; class Insecta; order Hymenoptera; family Formicidae; genus Monomorium; species Monomorium pharaonis. The sequence continues at coordinate 20,382 of NW_023415626.1, read as the reverse complement.
TCATTTGGGTTCTGTAAATAATCCTGTAGATGTGTTTGTGCTATGGCAGTCATCAAGTAATGGATGTACGGCTATAATTATTATATAAATTATATAATTTAATTAATTATATATTTGTATTTCAAAGTAATTCAGAGCATTTTAGAAATCAATTATTATTACAAAGACGTAAAAAGTATGTGCAAAAAGTATTTTACATACAATGTACACAATTAAAAATAATTTTTAAAACAATTAAACATTAGTTTATTCTTAATTTTCTATGCAGTTGTTGCATCTAAAACACTTATGTCTAAAGATTTATATTGTAATATGTAAAATAATAACTTACTTCAAGCATTTCACCTCCTCCATTATAAGAAAAAAACTTGGTTGCATATCGCAACGTTTTAAACAATGAATGCCATACTACATAATCAGTTTCACGTCGCAGATATTTCGTGATATCCATGAAAATTCTAGGATCTAATTTATCCGCGAACATAAGACGAATTGCGTCATTAATTAAATTTGCGCGATTTAATACATGTATTTTTGTGTAATTCTCAGAATTTAGATAGCCAGCAATTTTCAACCAGTTTGTTGTGTCATAATTCACACGATAAAAACCTATATAATTTTAATATAATGACCCTTGTAAGTATTATGGTTACTCATAATAATAAAACCATTGTATAAAGATGTATAAATCTTACCAGTTTGTTGAATGTTCACGATAATCCAATCTTGCGGGTCGATATCATCGATTATAAGCTCTTCAGTTTCTGGTGATAACCAATGCGTGGTTAAGGTCGACGAGAAATCTGGATTTGTGCGAGTTGCAAAATTTATGGGAATCCACCATTTCACGTTCGTAGTGTTTACGTTATTGATGTTTTTAAGTGTACGTATTTTTTCATACGGTTGAAAATATTCCTGTGTAATTTTTATTTTTTCGTTATGTTGATCTCTGGTTACTGTAACGAGAGGATATCCTTTCTGTTCTATCCAGGTGTCCATTACTTCTTGAATTTTAAATTTGTTTTGAGGTACCATTGTTTCATCAAATGCACCTTGTAAAGTGTCCCATAAATCTTCAGGTTTCGCTACGCCGTATTTGCTAATAATTTATTTTTTATATAATATTGAGTTCAAAATTATCTAATTATTACAGCGCTATTTGTTAATTTTTATAATAATTTATAAAATATAAAATATAGATTTTATGAGATAAGTTTACTACTCAAAAAACTATAATATATTGCATTTTGATATTTTGTATTATACACAATAATACATAGTAAAATAATATAAATTATTATTCAATACTGTTATTGATATTATTATTCAATACGCTATAAATTTTTAGATTTATTGTATTGTATTAAATAATTAATAATTATGTTATATTGTAAAAGCTTTTATTTCAATACTGAAATATTAGTAAATTTATAGTCTGAGAACATTTTTTAAATAAATTTATTTTTATTATATTATGATATAAAATTGTAACGTTTTACTAACTGTTTATCAAGGTATCTGATGAGACCTACGCGAAATACTTCATCAGAAAGGCAATGTGACAACATCCGTAGAAGTAGAAAAGCTGAAATAATAGCAGAATATAGATCTGCGATTTTTTTACAAGTTCTGATTTTCAGCAAGTTTCTATTCCTTGTTAATTAAAGAAATATGTTACCTTTCTGATTGCCTTGTGAAGAACATTTTAAATTTATTTCTCCAATAGTATTAGGCTTTAAATTAAGAGGTTGCGCGTGCTTAAAACTGTCCATAATAAGTATTGAATTCAGTGTTTCCACAATTAAAAAATTCGTAATTCTCCAATCTTTATATATCTAAATAAAAAAAATATTTAAAATATATTTAATTGCATTACGATTAAAAAAGTATTTTTCTTTTTAACAGAAAAAAGTCATAGATATAATAAAAAATTGTTATACAATAAAAAAGATGTGTACATCTTTATAGCAATGTAAAATTATAAAATAAATAATATAAATAAATTCCTTCGTGAGCTTTGCTGTTAAATTTTTACCTTATCAGTAATGTAGTATTTAAAATATTCAGCAAGTCCTCCATTTAGCCATATATCAGTCCACCAAAAGGGACTAACAATATTACCGAACCATTGATGGCTCGATTGATGAATGATATTCTCTGCAATTCTGTATAATGTGTCGATTGAACTACTATCTGTATTGTACAGTATTGCGGTTTCCCTGTAGGTAATGATTATAATATATATACAAAATGTACAAATAGAAATCTTAGTTTATAATTTATATTTTAGATTAATCGTACGTTATTGTAACGTATATTATTTATTGAATTAAGGTGTTGTAGAACTCTGACAAAATTGAAAAATGAAATATTTTTCAACAGTATATAAAATTATTATTTGAAATAATATTTAAATGTTTTTTTATAGCTGTCAAGATAAAAATTTTTAACTGCACAAAATTATTGTAATATAATTTCATAAATAAATAGCAAGTTTTTAATGCGTCCAAAGCACTTACAAAATATTATGCCATCGATATTTGATATATTGCAATGCTTCCGTACACATATTATTGCATTTCTACGCACGTGAACGTCGTGACATTACCTGTAAGTGATAAGCCCCCAACTTTCCATGCCTTTATTGTATCCAATAACATATCTGTCAGGAAGCGCAACGTGATCGATTTTGGCCGGCCGAACGGAATTATTGGTATATCGTTCCAATTCGATCGCCGCCTTCTGGGCAACTTCGTGGGCAAAACTCGCTGAGGAAATTACGTTGCCTCTGCTCCAGACGTTGATGGTTCCATCGGAATTCCTTATATTACGAAGATCGAAGATTAGGAAGCTGACTACGTACGTTGATATGACGGGCGATTCTTCAAAATGTGTCCATATCTTTTCGTCTGTCTTGTCAATTTCCGACTGCTCAGAAACCGGTGTGTTCGAAATGGCTGTGTAATTACGATGATGTTTGATGGCAATCTTAAAAGAGGCCTTTAATGCCGGCTCGTCCCAGCAGGGAAAAGCTGCGCGCGCGTAAGTTGGCATGAAATTTGTCCCAGCAAACCATCTGTTAAAATTTCAGCTATTATTATATTGAAAACAATAAATTATATTTTTGTTTATTGTTATTATTGACGTTTATATCTTTATGTTACCGTTGTATATTATTTTCTGCGGATATAAATTTAGAACCAGAGTTAAAGAAAAAGTCTTAAATTTAAAACATGTAATTCAAGGTACAATGTTTTACTTCTGTTTCGATTTTTATTATTTAAAAATATTTCAGTTCACACAGTGTTTAGATTTTTCTAAACATTTAAAACGTTTAAAGCTATTAGAGATTTTAGTTTTAAACGCGTGTTTTGGGTTTTAATATTTTAATAAGTAAAATATTTTTAAAAGGAAATAAAACATTTTAATAATATAATAAAATTCAATATTTCTGTTTTAAGATTGCAATAAAACAAACAATTTTACTTACTGCGTATCACCTCCATTATTATTGTAAGAACTTCTATAAAATCCGTATGATCTGTCATTCAATACACCAGTAAAGTTCAAATATAAAATATAACGTCCAACGAGTAATTCGTCGTTAAAATCCAGACTTAATAAATCGGTCACATTGTTACTGTACATTGTAGGAATGTAATAAGTGGATTGTTTTCATTTTGAGTTCCAGAAGAGTAAAATCTATTATTAGTTTCTTTGCGTGCAGCGTGAGAGTTTTTGTCTGGTTCAGAATCTCGATGTCGATGAATATTTCACCATCAAACTTAAAATTGTCCGGTGTGAGATGTGGGTTCAATTTAAGATCATAAAACAATGGTTTTGTATGATTAGGTAATTGATAATTAATTTCTTTGTCGTTGGGATTTGAATTATGAATAACAGCAGCTTCTGTCGCAATGAGTGCAAAAGTGTAAATGTAAATAATTTTGCACAACATTCTGGAAGAAAATAATTAGTTTACAATTTTCAAAGATATTATCAGAATTTTTTTATTAAAAAAGAATAATGTATAATTATTACAAATTTAAATGTGAATGCTCGATGTATTCAATTGTCACATTCTCGGACATCAGTAATTTAAATTAAAATAATTTCACAAAATAAAATAATTAAAGCTTTTTGTTTAAAATAATGCACTATAAGTTGATAAAACTAAAGTTTTTGAAAATATTATTTTACACATTACTTTTTTGAAATATAATAATAGATAATATTTTAATTTGACTTAATGTTTAATATCTTAATTAAAAAAAACTTATGCGTGTATGCACCTTGTATTCACAGAAAACGTAGTCTTGCGTTATCAAACAAGCGTGAATGTAACACTGCAAAGTATAACAAACGTAATGTGAAAATGTGTCTCCGCGTCAAAACAACTAACGTGACCGTAGTGTTAATAAGCGGATTAGGCATATTAAGCAATAGGTAGGTATCACGTTCAAGGTTGAGTTTTTACATAATTTCTACAACAGAATAGTAACTTACAAAATAAAAACAATATTAAAACTGTTTGATTTATTTTATAACAAATTTCAACAAGTAAAATAATTTAAAAAAATATATCATTTATAAATTTTATGACATTATGATGCGGACATCAAAAGTGTTTATATTATCGTCATAATAATCTTTTTACAAATTAAAAAAGTATAATATTAAATTATTTACATAATTTTATTTTAAATAAATCTTATTTGTTTCAAGTAAACAAACAATAAGTCTATTTTAAAATATTTATTATGGAAGTATGTCATAATAAAGATGTTGTTAAAAAGACGGGGAGAGTCGGAGAGAGACCGGGAGAGACGAGGAGAAACCGGGAGAGACGGGGAGAGACGGGGAGAGACGGGAAGAGACTGGGAGAGACCGGGAAAGACGGGGTGAGACCGGGAGAGACGGGGAGAGACCGGGAGAGACGGGGAGAGACCGAGAGAGACGGGGAGAGACTGGGAGAGACCGGGAGAGACGGGAGAGACGGGGAGAGACAGGAAGAGACGGAAGAAACCGGAAGAGACGAAGAATGTTTCTATTGTGTTTAAATTAAGGTAATAAGAAAAATAAAGATGGCTGTTATTTTATTGAAAAAAAGGAACTTATTTAAAACAGTCTTTTGAATGGATTTCTAAATCCATGGCAGCTTTTAGAAAAAAAAGTTAGAAGTACGTGAATAAATGAATATTAGATTTATTAAAGATAGATAAATGCTTATTCAAAAATAAAATAAAAAGAGCAACATTAAAGCAAGGCTCTTAAAAATTAAACAACGAAAGCAAAGAAATTTGAAAAAAACGTAGCATAAGAATAGAGAGCCACAGCAACGCGTGGCAGGGCATAGCTAGTTACATTATAAAATATAATATATTTAAATAATAAGTACAACCAATTATATAAAAATTATTTATATATATTACTAAATTACTTATATAGATGCACGCGCGCACGCGCACACACACAATAATAAGATTAGATTTCATAAAAATATCAAACTTAAAGATGAAACGGTCAATAGTGGTCTACAGCAGATCTTGCCTAATAATTACTTTTGTATAAAGTTTAATCATTTCTAGTTCACGTAAACTGCGCTCGTTATATTTGTCTTGGTCTTTATATTGCTCTTGAAACAGTTTTAATCAAAGTTACAATATATATCACAAAATTAAAGAACAATTTAAGAATTTTATTACTTACACTGAGAAAAAAAGTTGTTAATTTGACTGAATTTTTCAATTAAATTAAATTATTTAATTCAAGTATTTATATATTTTAATAAATTATTATATATATATGTGTAATTTTAGTATTTTATTTATTCAGTTAAATGCATAAATTTTTAAACAAAAGAAATTTAATTAAATGTAAAAGTTTTGTCAAGTTAACATTTCTTTCTGAGTTCATAAACATTTAAAAAACTAAAGAATTTATATTTTAAGTAAAAAATAATACCTCAACCAAGATTGAATAAGATAAAAGATTTTAAGAAATATTTACATGTATAAAAACACACACACACACGCATTAAATTTTTAGTAGTATAAAAATATACTTATTTATAACTTATGTAAATAAAAATAGTTTTTTGACAAATTCTAGAATTAATTAGAAATAGATAAGTATATAAAAAAAATTTTTATATTAAAAATTATTATGTACTGTAATTGCACAGATTATAAGGAATAATTTCAAACAAATTATACAATAAGTAATGTAACTATTATAGTATATAATTTGATAAAAAAACAATAAAAATCTTTATACTTCCTTTCTTGGTTTGTATTTACTGCTTACCACAGTAATTTGTACTATAGAATTTTTCCGTGTATAAACATATAAAAATATATACATATAATACATACATATATATATATATATATTATATATACTTATACTCTTTTGGCTGATTATGATTGTTTTACAGTTTGCCTCCTTTTATTACAAATATTTTTTTAGCTATGCCAGTTAATTTTGTCAGCCTGGATTTTTGATCTTCTATCGCTTCTTGCAAATGTTTTAATGATTCTTTTTTAAATTTACTTTTTATAAAATCGGTTATCTAAATAAAATAAATTATTATTAATGTTTTAAAATGTAATTATGTATTTATAAAAATTTGATATAAAATATTTGTTTATAAATAATTATTAAGCAAAAAATTGGGAATGTGTTGAAGTTCTTTTTCTTAGAAAAATTTAAAAAATCGCGTAATAAATGCAATATGAAATTCTTATTTTATAATTATTTAAATTCAAATTTATAATTTTATTTTAAAGGACTTCTATATTTTATGTAAAATTAATGTAATCATACCCGTGGGTTGAGTGCCTATCGGGCGCGTCTCCGGGCGGCGGATAGGAGGACGCCCGGGTGGGAAACCCTGGCCCGGGTCTAAAACCCCCGCGTGCCCGGGTGGACCGCCCGGGTAGTAGCGGTTATAACCTGCCCCGGCGGGCGTAAAAACCCTGCCCAGGGGGGGGGAAAGCCGTTACCGCGGACCAACTCCCCAAGCCAAGCTGGAAGCCATCGTGGCGAGGGCTGCGTGGCACTGGGGGAGCAGTGTCTTGAACGATGCCTCTGGGGAACCGGGCGAAACCCCAGAGTATTTAGCCTTACCCACGCATGCGGGGCTCTGCGTGGGTGGACCGTTTATTTCCCTAGCTGCTCGTGGGAACAAAATGGAGAGCTTAAATTTAACATTAAAAACAAAACTCACGGAAGACACCCCGATGGAGGCTTCGACAGAGGACTCCGGAAGAGTAGCAGAAGCGGGATCGGGAGCCGAACGGACCCCTATGGGCACGGGAAGCACCGAGACCGCGGAGAGAGGAGTGGTTTCGGGAGCCGAACGGGCCCCAAGGGGCACGGGAGGCACCGAAGCTACGGATGCTAAGGCGGAAAAGGAGGGGGACCTCGGTAAGAGGAAACTCTCCGGAGCCGCGAAAAGGAAGAGGGCTCGGGAGCGAAAGGTGGAGGCTCAGGCCCGGGCGCAAACCCGGAGGGGCCTCTGCCGGCCGCTCCGGGGACCTCAACCTTGACCGACCCCCGGACACCGGTTGGGGGGTTCGGGGGGCACCACCGCCGGTAAGCGACGGAGGGGCCCCGCCGAGACCCCGCCTTCGGTGGAAGGGGCGACAAAGAAGCCGAAGGTCCAAGGGACCCAGGCTTACGCAGATGCCGCGGACCCCCTAACGAGGGTGATTGTCGCGGAGGGGTACCCCGAGGAAGCGCTAACCGTTGAGCGGGTGGCGCAACTAAGGGGTGCGGTCTTTAAGGAGATCCAGGGGATCCAGGAGGGTCCCCTGCCCAGATTCGACAGCACCTCTTTGCGGGCAGGGGCTGCGGTCGTCAGATGCGCGGATGCGGAGTCGCTGAGTTGGCTAGAAAGTCGAATCAGCGGCATCGTACCGTGGGAGGGCGCCAGGCTCAGGGTGGTGGGACTGGAGATGCTGCAAAGGCAGTGCAGGGCAGTGGTATGGGTCCCGGGTCCACCTGTGGGCGCGGCCGCTGTCCTGGGGCTGCTGGAGCGGCAGAACCCGGGGATCAGTACTTCGGGCTGGCGTGTGCATGCGGAGAACGTGGGGGCTACCTGCGAGGGCAGAAACCTCGTTCTCGGCATTCCCGAGTCCAGTGTCCTCAAGCTGAAGGCACTGGATTTCAGGCCTCATCTCGGGATGGACCGGGTTACCTTCAAGGTGACCGGGGCATCCCAGGATGGGAAGGATAAGGGCAAGGGAGGGCCCGACCCAAAGGCCTCGTCTTCACAGTAGACGGGACCGGGGTGGGCTTCACCCAGATTAACTTGCACCACAGCAAGGGAGCCTCGGCTGCTTTGGCCAGGCGCCAAGCTAGGGTGCACACAGCCATATCACTAATACAAGAACCCTGGCTAGTCCGGGGGGGTATTAGGGGTCTGGCGGGGTGCGGAAGACTATTCAAGTCTCCGCAAGATGAACGACCCAGGGCCTGTGTGGCTGTCAAGGGGTTAGAGGCCCAACTGCTGCCGAATTTCTGTTCCAGAGACCTGGTGGCGGTTGTGATCGAGGCCATCAGTGAGACTAGGACTAGAAGGAGGGTGGTGGTGGCGTCGGGTTACTTCCCACACGAGGAGGACGACCCACTACCATCGGACCTGGTGGTTCGCCTGGTGGAGTACTGCCAAAAGGAGCAGCTTTCCCTCATTTTGGGGTGCGATGCGAACGCGCACCATACGGTGTGGGGAAGCACGGACACCAACAGGAGAGGAGAGAAGCTATTGGAATTTCTGGTGTCTACCGACCTGGAAATTCTCAATAGAGGTAACGAGCCCACCTTTGTCACTGCGGTGAGAAGGGAGGTGCTGGATCTAACTGTCTGTTCTAGGCGGTTGGTATGGGAGGTGACCGGCTGGAGGGTCTCCGATGAACCCTCATTGTCGGATCACAGACAGATCACCTTCAGACTGGCAAAGGCCAAGGCGAAGGTGAGGACTGTAAGGGACCCAAGGAAGACGGACTGGGATTCATTCCGTGAGGACCTGGCTGTCGGTCTCAGGGAGTTCCCCAAGAGACACGGGACCTCACAAGAGATCGAGCTGTGTGTCGAGCACCTGCAAAGGGCGCTCATCAACAGCTTTGAAAGCAACTGTCCGGAGAGGACGGTAAGGAATGACAGAAAGGTTTCCTGGTGGAGCCCAAAGCTGCAGGATCTCAGGGGTGCGGCACGTCGGGCCTGGAATAGAGCCAGGAACACGGGCCGCCAGGCTGACTGGGACCTTCACCGAAGGGCTCAGAAGGTCTACAGGGACTCTGTGGTAAGGGCAAAGAAGGAGAGCTGGAGAAGATTCTGCGAGTCGGTGGAGGGGATACCCGAAGCCGCCAGACTAGGCAGGATCTTGGCTAGAAGTCAGGACGCGGCCTTGGAGGCCATCCGGCTCGATGACGGGACGATGGTTTCCGGGGAACGTTGCCTGACCCACCTGCTGGAATCGAATTTTCCGGGCTTCTGTAGAGACCCGGGAGCAGACATCCAGCAGGAAACCTTGGACCCATGCAGGGCACGAGAGAATGACTGGTCTCTTGCAGCCAAAATTGTGAGGCCCGACAGGGTCAAAAGGGCTGTAGGAGGTTTCAAGCCCTTCAAGTCGGCTGGACCGGACCGGGTCTTCCCGGCCCTTCTTCAGGAGGGGCTGGAACAGATCACGGGGCCGCTCACGCGGACAATGAGGGCTTGCTTGGCCCTGGGCTATACGCCCAGAGCTTGGAGACAGGCGAGAGTTGTGTTCATCCCCAAGGCGGGAAGAACGGGATACAGCTCCGCCAAGGATTTTCGTCCAATCAGCCTGACGTCCTTTCTTCTAAAGACGTTGGAAAGGCTGGTGGATATTTACATACGGGATGTGGTTCTGCTGCGGCATCCGCTGCACGCGAACCAGCATGCGTATCGTACGGGGTATTCCACCGAAACGGCGCTTCACTCTGCTGTATCGTTCATCGAGGAGCAATTGGAGAAGAAGGGTTACGCGGTGGGCACCTTCCTAGATATTGAAGGTGCTTTTAACAACACACCGCATGAGGTGGTATGTGAAGAGGCTGCTCGCAGAGGTGTGCCGGAGAAGATTGTGGAGTGGATCAAAGGCATGCTCAAGCGGCAGGTAACGGCCTCACTGGGAACGGTGAGTGTCAGTGGCTGGGTGGAGAGAGGGTGCCCTCAGGGAGGGGTTCTTTCTCCACTCTTGTGGTGTCTGGTGGCAGATAGTCTGCTCGGAACACTGAACGAGAGGGGGATTCTTACATTGGGATATGCGGATGACCTGGCTATCCTAGTACGAGGCCCCTTCTTGGAAACACTTCTGGAGCTCACGCAGGGAGCATTGGAGGTAGTCGAGGAGTGGTGTGGCAGGACCGGTTTGTCGGTAAAACCCACTGAAGACCGGGCTTGTGGTATTCACTCGCAAGTACAAGGTAGGTCCGGTGGAAGGGCCAGTCCTTGGAGGAACGAGATTAGTCCCAACCGGGACGGCTAAATATCTGGGAGTAATCCTAGATAGGAAGCTGGCTTGGAGGGAACATCTTGAGAACCGATGTAAGAGTGTATGCTCTTACTTATGGGTATGCAGGAGGACATTCGGACAGACATGGGGTCTGAAACCGAGGATAGTCCACTGGATTTACACGGCGATACTCAGACCCAGGCTGCTATACGCATCTGTTGTGTGGTGGCCGAGGGTGCTGAAGAAAACCGCCGCGTCAGCGCTGGAGCATATCAGGGCTCTGGTTTTGAGAGGGGCCTTGGGAGCTATGCGGACCACGCCGGTGGCGGCGATGGGCATGCTGCTGGGCATCGAGCCCCTCGATCGGGTAGTAGTGGCGGCGGCGGCAGCGGCGGCCTACCGCCTGAGGTGCGAATCAAGGTGGAGGGCGGGAGCCCTGCACACAAGATTCCCTGAAGGAATTCTATCGGGCCCCATTTTTGCGATGGGGCAAGATAGAAGGCCAGTAATTCGTACCTTTGAAAGAAGGTACAAGATAAGCTTTCCCAAGCGCTGGGAGTGGGACGGCTCCAAGGGACCGGTTCCTCGGGATGGGGACGTCTGGTTCACGGACGGCTCCAGAACGAGCACGGGCTCTGGAGCTGGGCTCTACTGCCAGCGCGATAGAACAAGAATGGTCGTTCCGCTTGGCGAACACGCAACGGTATTTCAGGCGGAAGTGGTAGCTATCATGAGATGTGCCCAGAACCTACTGGAGCTCGGTAGGGTGGGAGGGCGCATCAGATTTTGCTCGGACAGTCAGGCAGCGCTCAAAGCGCTGGAAGGTCCGAGATTTAACTCGCGGTTGGTCTGGGATTGTAAAATTGTACTAGACGAACTGGCGAAGAATAATGACGTTGGTCTAGTATGGGTCCCCGGGCATTCGGGGATCGAGGGCAACGAAATAGCCGACTTGCTTGCCAAGGAGGCAGCAGAAACAAGGTTGGTGGGACCGGAGCCGGCTGTTGGGATCTCCTTCTGCCTGGGCAGGAGAAGGATCGGGAGCTGGCTCCGGGACCAGCACCTTGAGCACTGGAGGAAAGTTACGGGGGTCAAATGCAGACAGGCCGGAGCCTTGCTGGGAGACTGTCCCGGTGAGGACCTGGCCAGAAGCATGAGATCCCTAAATAGGAGGGACGCCAGGCTGGCGACGCAATTGCTCACGGGCCATGGCGACCTTAATTATCACCTGTATAAGCTGGGCAGTAGCGATACGCCCGACTGCAGGTGGTGTGGCGAAGAAGAGGAGACTAGTCTCCATATTCTTGGGAACTGCCCTGTATTGGTCGGACCAAGAGCACGCCTGCTGGGCTCAGGCATTCTGGAACCGGATCAGGTGGGACAGCTGCCCTTGGAGGATCTTCTCCGCTTCTGGAAGGAAGCGGGGCCCCGCTAAGGGCGGCTGACAACGGGGAGATACAATGGACTCTGTCTGAGTGTCAGAGGCGGGACCCATTTGAGGACTGCCCCCCGAACTCATTATTATTATTATTATTAATGTAATCATAAATTGATGTAAAATTAATTATTAAAAAATACATATTGTATATATATATATATACATATATATAATATGTGTAATAATATAATATTAAATTATAACCTTCATAATTATTGATAATAAATTAGAGTAAATTATAAATGAATAAAGTATGACACTTTTAAGATAATAAAATTTACCTTGTTTAGTTGTTCCTGGGAATATGTGTTAGCAATAATATTATAATTTAACATTCCCTTTTCTTCTGAAGAAATCTGTTTAATGTCTTCACTATAAAAGAATTAAAAAAATTTATAATTAGTAGATGAAGAACATAAAGTCTTATAATTTATACAAAACGTATTATTATTTAAAAGATAATACTACCTTATTTTTTCTAAATTTGCTAAAATGTAGTCAAATACTACGTCTTTGTCTAAATGTTTGCTAATAATGTTTGAAATTATGTAATGGTAATTGTTTTGTAATATTGAATTATTTAAAGCATTCATATTTATTAAACTAATCAGGATATTAAAATTTTCAGATGAAGTCAAGTAGTCTAATATTTCTGTGTCTTGATTGATGAGATATGTATCCAATAATTTATTCCAAGTAAAGGCGTTGGCTTCTATTATACCGTAACTGTACGTCCATTCTCTTAACTCCCAAGACATTCTTATATGTAAAAAAAATTAATCCTTAACTATGTATATTGTTATTGTTATTAAAAATAATTTGTTATTTTAATTTATTATTACTATGCCAGAATATATGCTTTAAATGACAAAAATCACCTGTCCTACTTTTTCAGGGTTTTCGAGAATTTCATTTAATTTAATATTAGCCATCCTCTTGCACTCAGAGTGACCTAAACTACACGCCCACTTTAAAGTATAATATCTTTTAAGCTTTGTAAGATCATTTTCAGCAGGATCTTCTTCATATCCCACACTTTTAATATGTTCATCCAAAATATGTAATATGTATTGCTATAAGTAGAAATTATTATATAAAATAAATTTGATAATTCTGCTACTTTTAATTAACTATTAAACATGTATTTTTTTAAATTAAATATAACATTGTTTACCTTAAAATTATTCATTTCTGGGATTTTGAACAGTTCCTCCATTTCCCTTAATAAATTAAACATTAAATGTAATGCTAAAGGATCTGTATCTTGAGGCAGATAACTTGCGAGTTCTAGAAATATCTCGATATCGAGTTGCTCTGCTTTCATAAGGTGATAAGCATCATCAATGATTTGAACTCGATTAAGCACATGTATTTTTGTATAATTGTCAGAATTGAGATAGTTTGCAAGTTTGCGCCAATTCGAATCATCATAATTAACGCGATAGTATCCTGAGAAGAAAATTACAAATTGCATTATTAAATTTTTTAGAGATATCTTCTGTAATATTTTCTTTTTATTTTAACTAAATATGCAATTTTATAACAAAATACGTCTTATTTTTAATTAAAACTAATTTTAAATTTATTTTGGTAAGTTATATTATTATTTCTGTTTCTCTTTGACTTATTATATATATTTTTATAAATAATATTTAATGTAATAAATATATCATAACATTGAGACTAAAATCCATTAAAAAATAATTTGATGTGTAAATATAATCCTTAAATTTTTAATTTAGAAATACTAATTATTGACAAAATTATTGTATAAATAAATTACAATAATGTTATTTTCTTCTCTATATATTTAAGTATCAAACAATTGCTATTATAAATTGTTAATTATAAATAAATTCACTAATATATCATTAAAATTTTGAATAAACTTAATAAAAATTTCAGAGTGTAATACTTTTTAATTTTAATTAAATAATTGTTAAATATATAAGTAAAGTGTATTCACCCATTTGTTGTATGTTAACTATGATCCAGTCATTCGAATCGACTCCCTCAATGTTTATATTTTCATCTTGTGGTTTTAGCCAATGAGTGGGCAAAGTATTAGAGAAATCGGGATTTGATTCTGTAGTAAAAGTTACAGGAATCCACCATTTATCACTATCGACGCTATGATTTTCTCTTTTTGGATAGTAATGTTCTTGTGTTATTATTGTTTCATTGGTGTTGTAGTTTCGTGTCACACGCACCAAAGGATAATGCCTTTGTTTCAACCAGGTATCCATTACCTCTTTCAATCTATAGGTATTATGTGGAATATCTGATTCGTCGAGAGCTGTTTGCAAAGCGTTCCATAAGTCATCAGAAGTAACTGAACTGAATTCACTACACAAAATAGACGTAAAATAAGAGATAAAATGGGATGAAAGATAATGTATGTATTTTATTATATAATAATGCAATTTTAGCATGAAATAAATTTGTTATTAGTTTAATTTTTTACTTTCTAGATTGTAAAAAGTAAAATAATTAAACTTTTAATACTATTACGAGAAAAGTAAAAAAATTAAACGTAACGTTATACTAATTAATTAAATTTTAATTAATTAAAAAATATTACATTAATATTATTATATTAACTTTTATACATCTATCATTATCTGTATCTCAATAGCATAAAAAAGTATAACATACTTTTTTATGCTATTGAGATACAGATAATAATAGATTTATGTTATACTTACTGTTTATGTAAATATTTAATGATACCTTTTCGAAATACTTCAGCGGTAATAGTATGTTGTAGCATGCGCAGTATAGCGGGTGCTGTGAATATTAACATAAAAAATATCACTAATACCTTAAAATAATGCGATAGTAATCACAAGTTTGTAAATGTAACCAATATAATAGAAAAAGTTAATATTTAAAATTTAAAATAAAATGCATGTTTCTCCGCGTTCTTCTGACAAATTAATATATAAATTAATAAATTCTCTTTTTATCATTACTTTTTCTTGTTACTTTGTATTATGTACATTCAAAAAATTTGATTTACTTATTGATATTTATTCAGTCTTACCCTTGCCGTAAGCGGCATAAGTAAAAAGTGTATTAATTTCTTTGCGGGTATTGACTTCAAATGTAATAGGTTTCATATTTTTAGCAATATCTCTTTCAAGGGCTAATTGCTGAATATTGATAACAAAGGAATCCATTATTCGTTCTTCTTGAAAAATCTGAAAGCATTGAAATTTTAAAAAATTTCAACAAAATAGTAACTAAATATTAATTAATATAAAATGAATATCATACGTCGAAACAAGTATTTTTGTGCAAAAATCAATTACTTAATTTATAATTTTCGAGTTTTAGCTAACAATTATCTTTACAATAAATATTTTCTTAATAACAGTCTTAAAATACACACACACTCATTATTTTAAAACAAGTAATGAATCAATAGTTTTAATATTTAATCTATCTTCTGCATAATAACTATTTTTTAAAACGCATAATTTTGGAACAATATTTAAATCAACCTCATTAAGAATATACTCTGCGAAGAATGACGCGAATCCCTCGTTTAGCCACACATGAGACCACCATAACGGGCTAACTGTATTACCAAACCATTGATGCGCCATTTCGTGAGCTGCTGTCATCGCTATTCGTCGTTTACGATACAAACTATCTTTTTTATCATTGTATGTAAAAGATGTTTCCCTAAAAATTATTTTATATAGTTATATATAATTTGTTTTGTAAAAGTGTACGATATAATTAATGTTTACATGTAATAGTTTAAATTTTTTGAAGTAAACGTAAGAGTTTTATGGTTTTAATTTGCAATGTGTGTTTATAATTTAAGTCATTCTGTTTCTCTTAATTTTTAAGATACAAAAAAATATTTTCTTGGTACTGCCATGGGTATTTCGCATTTAATTATTTTTTTTTCTATTTAACATATTTGCTAACATATAAGACGATCTTAAGCATTTAATTAATTTTTGTCCTACATATGTGTGGACGATCTTAATCGTTTTATAGTTTCATTGTTTTTGTTAGACTGGCAATAATGTTTTATTTTAATTTTATTAATTACATTTATTTTATTATTTTATCTATTAAAGTAATTATAATAATATCTAAGAATTTGTAAACATCATATATTTAAATTGTCTAAGAAGTCAACATTTTATTTAAAAAAAAATCATAAAATTGAATTATTTCCAATATTTTAAGAACAACTTTTATAGATCAAACTCTATCAGACGTGAAATATCCATGATGATATCTTAAGAGTTAAGTTATGTTACGTTACGTGTAAATTATAAGTCCCCAATTTTCCATGGCACCTGCAGATGATAATTGCGGAACTGCTACATGATCCATTTTCGGAACTTTGTCGGTGCTGTTAGTATATTCTGTTAATATATCCCTAGCCTTTTGAGCAACTTCTTGTGCAAATTTTGAGTGCGGAGCCAATGTCGACCTGCACCACATATTGACCGTTCCATCTGCATTAGGAACACGAACATAATCGGCGATTACAAACGCTACGAGATACGTGGACATAACAGGAGTCGTGAGAAAGTGTGTCCACATCATGTTATCTTCGTCATTTGATTGATACCATATCGGCATATTTGACATAGCTTTGTAGTTTTGATGATGTTTTATGGAAATATTGAAAGTGGCTTTTAATGCCGGTTCGTCCCAACATGGAAATGCTCGTCGCGCTTCGCACGCCTCAAAATGCGTTGCAGCCAACCACCTATCATATTTCATAATGTAATATGCTTTCGATAACAAAATAAATTTATCGGCTATTGTTACAATGAATAAAATGTTTGGAAAAACGTGTATAAATGCGGTTTCAGAATTATGTTGAATAATAATATTTCTTGCAATCTGGCTGTGACATGTGTCATTCAACGCTTTCAAATGAAATTTCAAATGGACAAATAAAGGGAATTCTTTAGAAATTTGATAACTTAATTTAATTAGAATAATTACACAATATAATTTAATTAAATGTAATTATAATAATTGTAATATATACATATAAATCAATTTTATACAGTATAAAAACATAAAAAAAAAATAATTTTTCAACAGTGCAATTAAAATTTATCTTTAAGTCATGGATATTTAGAAAATTATTTTTCAGATAAAAATCTGTTAAAAAAATATATATATATCTAATTATAAATTAAATTGTTATTTAATTTCATTATTAATTAATTGATAATTAATTAATTAATTAGAAATATATATAGTATAATATAAGTACAATTATAAATAATGTACTATATATTTACAATAAAAGATGTTTTAATATATAATGATTAAAATATTTAAGCTGTAAATTTATAATTACGTGCATACAATATTTTAATCAACATATCTCTTTATAGACGTTATCAAATCCCCTTAGTTAAATAAAATAAGTGCAGCTTTGCTGCACATTTCTTTCTTTCTGTATAGAAATGTTTTATAATTTTATTTGAATTAATAATTTGAACATATTATGATGATTGCAAAGTTAAAATTAATTGATAATTATAACAAATAATAGATATTACGAGAAAAGCATAATAACTAAAAGACTTTGAAAATTTAATATATAAGTACTCACATTTTTCCCCTTTTCTCATCGATGTACGATGTTCTGAAAAATCCATGTAAATCATCGTTTAAAATACCGACAAATTGTATATTTAGACTGTAAATTCCCGAGGGTAGCTCATCATCGAAGTGAAGAGTTAAGATTTCTGTTTCATTGTCATAATTATGCATTGTCGGTACGTGAACTTCGCTGCTAATCAATGACGTCGCTGTTTCATTTATCGTCAAATCCAGCGCGTGCAAACTTATGTTTCGTGTTGCACGACGGATCTCGATGATTACATGGGATTTACCGTCAAAGGTAAAATTATCTTCTTCCATGTGTGGTATCAGTTCGATATTGTAGTGCACTGGAACTACGTTATCTGGTAAGCGGTAATTGACTGTTGCGTTCAGTCGTTCTCCTGAATTTCCGTGAACAGGAAGTACTGTTGCGACGGTAAATATTAAGCCGATATTTACTAATACTTTCAGAAACGCCATACTAACTTTTCTTTTAAATATCTGCACAAACATCACTACATAAAAAAAAATAAAAAGACAGTTAATTATCATATTCCAATAAAATGGTTTCAAAAACAAAAAAGAATTAATATAAATATATATTAATTCAATATAAATTAAATTAATATAAATTTCTTATAGCTATTGCTTTAAGTTACTTTTTAATAAAAAGTTATCTTCGTATTTCTAACACAAATAAGTGTAAATAAAAATGATAAATAAATAAGTTTTTATTTATATTATACTTACAATATGTTAATTTTATTAATCTAATTGATCTTGATACATGCAATAAGGTTTGTATTTTTTAATTACACATACTGTCTTATAGTACGAAATATATTATAAGAAATTTTGGATTTAGAAATGCATAACAATGCATAACAATGCATAATGCGTAATAATATGTTTGTCAAAAATATTGATTATATTGATTACGATATTTAAACTTGAATTTGATTATAAAAGACTTAGCAAAGAATTGACAGGATAATTTTCGTGTTGTAATTAGTTTTTTAATGTTGTTAATGTATACAACGAATTTTACCTTTCACTTCTATATACTTGCAAATCAAGTCACAAAACGTTGCAGCGGTTAAGGTATACCTCACTATTCAATAGTACGTGCCTCTACTTGTGAAGAAAATTAACTCTAGTCTTCTATTTATAATATTCGGTACGAATACCTCGTATTAGGTGACAATTGGATATTCGATGGTCATCCATTGTCATTTCAAATGTGTTTAATGGCATGAATAATTTACATAATTGACCTATGTCATACCTTATACTATGAAGCGATGAGTTGTGTCACGCATTATAATTTTTAAATACATGAAAGAATATAAATTAACGCGTTTACAACGAGCATATTTTTTGAGGATGGCGTGATCCACTGTGTGGGCCACACGTTAATATTCACTAGCGACGACGTGACTAACACGGGTAAGGTAATCATTGAGAATTACGTTGACAGATATTGGTATATTTTACGTGCATAAGTGTGCGACATTCGATAAAATAAAACATCGCTACCATCCATTGCATATACTGAAAAACAAGCTCACTTATAATAATCTAGCCTTGATTAAAGTATCCAAAATCTTAGTAAAATAGTTTCAACTAAATATAAGGTAATTATAACGACCAAATATTTCAACAATATCATTATTAAATGGATCTAACAAGTTTACTTAGAATTTTTTAGTGTAGAAAGTAATTAACTGAGACCATAGTTTAACAGAATGATAGTAATCCTGCCACTCCTGGTGTGTGTGTGTGTGTGTGTGTGTGTGTGTGTGTGTGTGTGTGTGTGTGTGTGATCACGTTATAAACATATAACAATTCTCATTATTATATTTGGTGTAAAAAAAGCTTTCACATTAAATACAATAATGGAATTACAAGGATATAAAAGATATGCTTTGAATAATCAATTAAAACATAAAAAAACATATAATTTCATAAAAATACTCTTTTTACAAATATCTAAATTCAATTGTCTAAGATGTGTTTTATTAATGCTTGTTGTAATGTTTGCGAGTGTCATTTGTCCTTGTCTAATGTTTGATAAATTACAAGCATGAAAATAATTCCAAAAGCATTGCTAGATAAAACGCATTCCAACATTTGGCGAAAAAATTAATGTCTTAACATTTTTTTCTTTATTTCTTCGGTTATAAGTATTTATAAATTAAATAAGCTATATATAAATATAGTAATCAATATATTTTACAATTATACCACGTACACAATTTTTTAACTTATATTATACATCTTTATAATTTTTTAGCATAACTATACGGTATTAGAAATTTTCCATAGTATAATATACTCTGATTTATGTTTAATCTCTAATTTATAATTTTCTCCGTTAAATATATGATAGTATTTTAGCTTATAGCAAAAGCATCTTTATTGTCTCATAAATTATAACAAACATAAACTCAAATTAATGTATTTGAGGTAACTTAATATAAGAAATTTGATAATGTATAATACAAGACCTTTCACGTGATTTCATCTTCTCTTCACTTACGAAATTAAAACGCGATAATATTTCAACAATTAAACCGTTATTGGAAGAGGTGAGGAAAGATGTTATACATGATATCAATTTCATTGAGAAAGTATGATTAAGTTTAACTTAATCAAATTAAAGATATTACATAACGTGATGAATTGGACTTTTCAATAGAATCGTGTGATTAACAGTGAGACAATCAGAATAAACGACGTCAAAACAATAGAACTTGCAGAACCTGTTTGTGAGCATTCTTTACAATTTTCCAATACCCATTTTCTAACGTCTTCTCGATAGGTTTTGATCCAATCAAGTTTATGTATCGCGACGGCTAATCCTTCA
>NW_023415625.1:0-35121 GCF_013373865.1 Monomorium pharaonis | reverse complement strand
GTTATTACAAGACTAATCAATACACAATCTGTACATATTTCCGTTGCGTCCTCTTGATACCAGCTCTCCCCAAGAATTTTTTTAATTTCACCCTCAAAAATACTGCCAAAACTTTGACATGGATTTCGAAGAACTATACTATACTTTTTTTAAATAGTTCTGTTAAAAAAATGGTAGTAAATATAAAATATCTTTGATTCCATTTTTACAGTTTTGGTACAATTCTTCGACCAATGTTGTCCGCACTACTCGTGATTTTGCATGGCCCTTTTCATCCCGGCCTCGCCCCCCCCATTGCGCGCCGCTGCGCGACCGCGCCCCTACGCATTTTTATCTATGACCCTTGCCCTTCTTCCTTCTTCTGTCCTCCTCTTCCCCCGTTCTCCTCGTTCCCCTGCCCGTATCGCTCTCTCCCGCGGCCCTCCTATCTCCTTTCGCCTCTCTCAATTCATTCATTCTCTTCTTCCTTATATTCAATTCTATTCGTTTCACTCGGGTTCACTCTTCCTCTTCCCCCCTTTACTTTTTTATTATCCTCTTCTATCTCTTCCGCTCTCATCCTCTCCCCCCCGCACCCTCCCCACCTCTCTCTCTCCTCTCGCTCTCTACTCCTCAACCCCCCTTCATTCCTTCAGCCTTCTATTATGCCTGTTTCTTCCTCTCCTCTCGTCCACCCTTTCCCTCCCTCCGTAATCCCTATTCACTACCTTCAACCCTTCTCCTATATCTCTCTGTCCGTTCCCATGTTCCTTTCCATACCCTTTCAAACACATCACTTTCTATCTGGCTTTCCTTGTTTCCTCTTCTCTCCCTTATACTTTCCTTTCCTCTCATCTCTTTCCTGCTTTTTCTACTCTCTTTCGCTACAACTCCTTCGCTCTACTGCCCCTTATCATCCCTTCTGACCCCACGCATCCAACCACTACTAATCCCTTTCCCTTTTTTTCCCCTTCATGGCCTTCCTCCTCCCCACTTCCCCTTTCACTATTTTACCATCCCTTCCCCTTATCTCCTCTATCCCGTCCGTTCCCTGTCCTTTTCCTCCACTTGTTCACTATCAACACTTTCACTTTCTGACGGATTTCGATTTTTATTTAAACTCTCTCGCGCATCATTCGTTCTCTTTCACTCATTCCTTTCTACTATTAAATACACAAATGTCAAAAATAATATAAAATCGCAAATGATGGGTGAGTTCTGTTCCTCTCGTCGAGGCATGGTCCCCCCTTTGCACAATTTACTCCTCATAATTTCCAATACAATGGCAAATTAATATGAGAGTGGTGTTCGACATATTAATTATTACAATGTAGTAAAAATATTGATAAATAGTACGTGATTGTAGTAGTCGTAGCTTAAAGAAGATTATCTATCTAATAAATGAACGTTCATGTTTTTACACCTCAAGATCAAAGGAACATGTAACATTTAACATATTAGAAATTGTATCTGTAGTATCTTAATGTATACTAAGCGATGTCAATTGTTTCGCGTTTTTCTTTCTGTTAAAGAAATGATATTTTATTCTATATATAAATGCTTTGGTACAAGGTAAGATTAAAGTCCTGCTGCAAACTACAACATAATACGCAACGTCTAAAACGTCAATCAATTTAATATGTAGCTCTTGCCATTCGTATACGTTTGACAATCCGGTACTACCGAACTGACAATGTAATATACCATAATCATATTGTGTGCACCATAATCATATTGTTCGTTTTGTCACTTCTTTATGTCATACATTGAGATCATATATTTAATTATATACAAAGGGAACTGACCTGAAGTAGGGGACGTTTGCAAAACACCTATGTACGATATAAATTCAGAAATGGAAATATACTATGCAACGAATCAATTATTTTTTGTCGCGAATCGGTGGGTGGCCGTATCAGCGGAAACCATTGAAGATATTGATATTCGTGGTTTTTTACAATGGTACATTTTTCTGTTATCGTAACTCAGGTAATAAATAGTATTAATTATGCAAATATATATAACCAATTTATAAATACTGTTGTTGTTAACTTTAACGTTGCGATATAATCATTGACTTTTAGGCATTGTTATTATACGATATTGGGGTGATACAGATATTGTCGTTGAATGTATAATTACTCTTACTCTTCTTTTTGCTGCTGGCGTAAAATTAATTAATATCGTTGTGAATAATGACAAAGTAAGTTATTAAATCAATATCGATAACGTGTGTTTGTTATTATTACTTTTTGCATTGTTGATCAGTTGCGACGACTATTGGAACATATGAAAAAACATTGGGAGCTTTTTAATAGCGAACTCGAGCGTCATATCTGGTGATATTATGCTAGTATTGGCCAAAAAGTAACAAACTGTTATGCAGATATGAGAATAATTTTGAAATAATTTGTTTATCATGTTTAAAGAGTAATCATAATGTGCTATCGACTACTATAATATGTCGAAATTATAAGAATGTTGTATTATAAGGCCAATTTTTTTCTAGTTTGAATTAATTTTTACAAGAGTTTATTTGCGTTTTACATTTACAAAATTTTTCACAAAATTATAAATATGTCCATTCTGGTAAAGACAATTTTTTTTAATATTAATATAACTTTAATATTAATATAACTAATAAATTATGTTCCTTTGTGCAGCATATTTTAGTGTAACTTTGTTATCTTATGTGCTAATTCCATTGGTTCCAAGGATTTTAGACGTCATAATTCCATTGAATAAGTCAAAACCATTAGGATATGTGTATCAGGCCGAGTACAGAGTGGACACAGAAAAAATATTATTATCCAATCTTATTTCATTCTTATCTTGCGAGTACAATTACGACAATTCTATTCACTGTCGACACTACATATATAATGTGTGTGTGTTACATACCTGCAGCCTGTTTACAGCTATTAGATAAGTAAAGTTAACAACATCGTGTAGTTCCTACATTTTTTACAAACATTTTTTTAATAATTTTCTTTCTTTTGGATGAATAAACTAAGAAAATATAAAGTTTGTGCATTAATTTACATGTTCCATTTCAAACCAACAACTGGAAAATATAACTAGCAAAACAGACATTACATCAAGCGACAAAA
This sequence comes from Monomorium pharaonis, assembly GCF_013373865.1. Taxonomy (NCBI): domain Eukaryota; kingdom Metazoa; phylum Arthropoda; class Insecta; order Hymenoptera; family Formicidae; genus Monomorium; species Monomorium pharaonis. Next base: position 32,032 of record NW_023415625.1, on the reverse strand, counting down.
AAGTCCACAAAGGGATGCATTATTCATAAAAAAAACACAATTCTATCGGCAATGACCATATTGCATTGATAAATGCTTAAAAAACATCAACTTGCATTAGAATCTGTATTATGTAAATTCCATAATATCTTTGATAATTAATAAATTGATCATTTAATTTAACACTCGTTCGATCATTAAATTGTTTTATTCAATCTTCTTTTTAGACACGTTCAGATTCTATGATATTAGAATCCATGTTCACTCATGTGACATATTATGCTATCTATGAATGTGCTGATTTTAAGTGTAATAGGAATACAAGTAAGGATTTGAAAAGCATATCTGTTTCTACTAAAAAATATTTATATTGCAGTAAAAGTTTTATATTGCAGTAATTTTGCAGCTTACCAATAACATGGGAAATGTTGAAGAAACAGTAAGATATGTTTTTATAAGTTGCGCTTCGTTTATTCATCTCATATGTATGTGTATTCCCGGACAATTACTAATAGATAAAAGCACAGAAGTTTTCATCAAAACGTAAGAATTTTTATTTTATATAGTTTTATATAGTTCTTTAACATATTTAATCCTTGGATAAAAATAAGAGAATTTTTTGAGATCTTGCGTTACCTTAATCATATAAATAATTTTAATATTCTTCCAATATCTTCAAGTATAATTTTTAAAATTGTTTACTAATTTTAAAATATTTTTAACACGTTTAAGAGTCTACATATCGACACACACACATACACGCACACACACATAACATTTAATATAATAAGACATATCTTATATATTAGATACGTTTCAGCTTGGTATACATTTCCTATAAGAATTAAAAATTATTAGGAATATTCTTTATAGAATTTCGCTCCGTGTACTCTTACGGCTGGAAGAACGTTTATTCCCACATAACACCAAGTCGACTGTTAGTCGACTGTCAGTCGGCAGAAGAAGTCTAAAGTCGACTTTAAAGTCAGACTGAATGTCGACTTATAGTCAACTAAAAGCCAACAATGACTCGACTATAGTCGGCTTTCGGTCAGCCATTGTAGTCGACTTTAAACCGACTATAAGTCGACTTTTAGTCAACATTAAGTCGACTTTTGGTCAACATTAAGTCGACTTTTGGTCAACATTAAGTCGAACTTTTAGTCAACATTAAGTTGACTTATAGTCTATTTTTCGCATTAATAATTATAATAATTGGGGTAATAATAAAATACGTTACAATAAGTAAGTTTTCACCGAGAGTTCAAATCGTGTTAGAGTCGAGCTAATTAGCCAATAGTTATGCTGGTTACAACAAAAATACCTAATTTTCCGTTATGATTAGCATATTATAGCCGTTGGTTATTGGTCCAACTTTGACCCGATTTGGTACTCTCGATGGAAACTTACTCAATGTTGTATATTAACATACAAGGTAATACAATATTTATTCTTTATTTTTACAAAGATTTAATAATATATATATAAAATATATATTTTAGAATATATGGATTGAAATATAACATTACTTTTTAAAACAATTTATCACCCGTATCCTGTCGCCAGATCGTAATGTAAAATGTCACTTTTTTAATAATATTGCTCGTATCCTGTCACCAGATCGTCTCAACCATTCCTGCATGCATTTTTCTATTTCACTCACGTGCTTTTCCTTGCATAAATACAGGTTCTATAAATGTAATTAATAATAAGATATATATAATAAACAAATAATAAAATAAATAATATATAATCAAAATATTAAAAATTAATACCAATGGATTGTATCGATAGTCTTGATTTGTCTTAAGACAATTATTTTTTGTCCTGTCCACGGGTAATGCCTGCGCAACTTCGTAACCAATAGTTTGCGACATTATATTCTAACATTTTGGCGACTGTCTTATCTCCGCCCACTTGTGACATTTTCTGAAATCTACAATAGATTTCATGATCACATTAATAGAATACATACTGCAATTATGATATTATTAATAATGTATATTATATAATATAGAATTACAAAGCCTAGCTCATATTGAATTCTTGTTTCATTTGCCGTGGATGGCTTTAATTAGATGACAATATTAACTAACTAAATTAATATTATGTTAAATAATTAAAACATTCTATAAAATTAATATTATAATAAATTAATTATATTAATTTGTCAATTATTAAATTAAGTATAAATTACTTTATGATAAATAGAGCGAGTTTCAAATCTCGACACCTCATTTACCGTAATCATAATGCATGTTCGCATTAATAATTTGTAAATAACAAGATACTTACAAATTGTCGCCGAACATCAGCTCTATCCAGTTGATTATTAAACGCTTCAATTCTCTCCACCGTAGTGAGGGGCAAATTTGGTAAGAGAGAGAAATCGACCCCTGCACTTCTCTTTCATTTTGTACTTCTTGTTTATTTTCATAAAGATGAATAATTCGATTAAGTTTACGCTCCAGTATAGCTAATTTTGCATTAATACCACGCCGGCATATTCCTAAACAAGAAAAATAAGAAGCATTAAAATAAACAATTAAATTTACTGAATTAAACTATTATCATTGCACATTATTCATAAAAATCTCTTTTGTTTCGCATTATATCTACTAGTAACGTAAATAAAACAAAATTTACCACAACATGTGTGCTCTAAATCATTAGATTGGTTTCCCAAATTTTCGTCCCAAATTTCGTTCCCAAATTCTTCTGTATTGTCAGCTGACATTATTTTTGGCTGAGCTGTTGAAGCTTTTTCCTGTCCCACACAATTGGTTTTTACTGTTTTCGGTATTTCTGTAAATAAATATAAACATGTAAGATTTATTATTTATGAACATTCATATTCATTATAAAATTTATATTACGTAAAATTTAAAATATACCTTTTACAGTTTTGTAACTTTTTTGCTTAGGACCACAGTTTGGTTATTGCTTTTCTGCGTTTCTAAAAACAATATAAAAAATATAAAAAATGTCAACATTTACTTTTATATACAGCTTTTCCAATCAATATAAATATAGCAATTAATATGATACCTGTGTTACTGTATTGTATTTCTTCACAAGAATTGTCAGAGAAATCTGACAATTCTTGTGAAGATCATCTTCCAGCAGTGAATTAGAATCAAAAGTATTATCAGAATTTGGAGTATCATCGGCCTGATTTAAGTCACTGGATTCGCATGAACCTGGTTTAGTGATCGCTTTATTAATCTTAGGCTGCAAGTCAGAAACATATCCACTTCCTACTTGTGGAATATAATTCGAGGGCAATTTAAGACGCATCTTTTTTGGTTCATCTAAAAATTTTCAAAATTGTTATATTTATATATAAAAAAAAGATTTATATTGTAACTTGAAGAAAATCCCTCAGCCGTCTGTACCGACAAAATTAATCTATGTGCAATATATTGATGTAGATATATTAACGAATAAATGCGACGAAAATAGGGACAAAAATGGTAATTTTGTTGGTAGTTCGTCGACGGCTGAGGGATCTCCTTCATAAACTAAATTTCTTATAGAAATGTATTCTATAAATACCTTCGTTGCTTGTGTCGCCATACAATTTTCTCTTCTTTATAAGCCTCTTCTTTGAAGCATTACACTTATCATATGCCTGTATATTAATATTATTAATATTATCATCTGACGCTGACATTTCTCCCACTACTTTTTCGACCGATCGTGCATTTTGGTACGTTTCTGTAACGTTTTTAAATAAATATAAATTTAATTTCACATTTTTATGTAAAGTTAGCCGCACACAAAGCTATTTTTCATGCTGGATTGCTTACGATGTAGTTAATTACTAGAAATCCTGATGTGTGGTGCAATTGTAGTAATAATTTATGAAAATCGCAAGCAATCCGCAGGAAAAAAGCATCGTGTGCGACTGATTCAAGATATACATATGTAAAACAAACCATAAGGACCAAAGCTCTTATGAAATGTTAATTCGTCCCAATCATCACACGGCGGCATCTGTTTTATGCAGGCTTGAGTAAGCTGTTTACTTTTTTTTGGCATTTTAAATATTGATCGCTCGAAGTCTATCCATATCGTTGGTACTGTTATGCAATACACATCATATAGCAGTACGTAAAACGCCATTCTGAAAAAATATATGAATATATATATATATACACGTAAATTAAAATTTATTATAACGTTTACAATATATCTTAATAAAATAATGCTGCTTTTCTTTTAGTGACACAAGTCGACACTATAGTGTCGGTCTGTCTTTGTTATTCATTAAATGCCAAAGATAGAACGACGTCATTTGCGTAGACTTGTATCACTAAAAGAAAAGCAGCCTATGTGTTTATTGTCAATAAAATAATACGTACAAATGTAAACAGGATTAGCATCTCTGCCGCAATTTATAAAGAAGCACGCGTATCATATAAAGTTTAAAAATTGTTATGATAAATGTAATAATGGCATGCAGCACCATGAAGTTAAATCCTTAAACGGAAATTGAACGGCTTTATTCAGAATTTCTGTGACTGGCCACATCACTAAGTCCGATAAATTTTTTACCACATATATGTCCATATTCTGTGACTCGCAAGGATAGAATGGCAAAGAATTTTTCGTCAAAAATTTTTTTCCAATAATGACGGCTCTTCCGTCTTCGTTATAACAAATATGTTCAATAACAACAATTGTTTTATCTTTCATATAACAACAATTGTTGGGTGTCTTGTTTGTCAATGTAAAATCGCTAAATTGAATCGTACTATAAGCATTGGTACAATTCATTGGAGGAACTTTTAAACATTTCTTTTTCAATATAGGTATACTAGATTTGTTACAATCAGATTGAATTACTTGGTTATAATTTTCCGAAATTCTGTTATATAACTGCTGTAATGGTTTATCGGCCTTTCTCAACATTTTTTTATTGACTGCATATAGTTTTCGAAAGGAAAGGCAGAAAAATTATCCAGTGGTCCAAACATCAGTACGTCTTTACTTATGTGAAGTAAATTATGCACATTGTAAATTATAGCATCTTCGCCATACAACTGTTTAAACTTCTGAACAAATAGAATAAGTAGATCTGTGCTATATTTATTGTTACGGAAGCAATCTGTTGGATGACACAATATCCGTATTGCACAATTTAGTGCATTGAAATGCAGTAAATTTTCTTCAGACAAAATATTTAGCAGCACAACTGGTCCAAGATACAGTACAAATTGTCGCAATTCTGTTGCTTTCCAACGAGTCAATTCATCTAGAGAACGTGGTTTTCGAGCAAATTCCTTAGGTACCCATTTCGACATTGCAATTAATTTTTCCGACAACTCTGCTATTTTTCGTCCACTTAACTTTGATATCTGATATCCACTTATCCACAATTGCAACAGTTTCTTCATGACTCCTAGACATATTAAGTGCATGTAATCTAAAGGGAACTGTGAAACCATTGACAGTTGTATTGACTCGAAAGGAGATACACCAGTATGATGATCTTCTTGTACTCTATTGTTAAAATTTTGATCAGTCCGAAGAGATGCATTGGATTCCAAAAACAACATACGATTATTTATATAGGTGCCTTCTTGCATACACTTTCCACATCCAAAGAATCCGTTGTGTGATTTTGTGCAAGTTACAAATGATCTTGCAGGGCTATCGCAAATTACACTTCTAATTCGTACAGTGTATCTTTTCTTATTGAAAATAAGTCCTGTATTTCGGAGACTATTATATTCTTGACAAAAAGGTGTTAAAAAATTATTTATAGAAGGTGGTTTCGAGTACCCATGATAAGCACTAATAACAAATGGTATAAATGCCTTGTCACCGTGAATTTTGCCCAATATTGGCCAAATTTGACTTTTACTGCTTTTTGATATCGGTAGTCCATCAATATTCAAGTCTATAATAATTTCTTTTTCCGCTATGACCTTTGTGCGTGCCAATTGTTCAATTATTGCCTTTTTCAAACCGTAATGAAAAAAACTTGTATTATCTGCCGATACCTCTACGATACTATTTCTCGGCGTATTTAAAAGCGTTCTTGCATCCTTTGGTAGATCGCTGTGACCACATGTACGCAATTTATTTAACAGTTCTGACAAAGCAGTATGAGTAATGTTATGTTTTAGTTTCCAAGAACATAACCAATTCGAAAGCTGTGGAATTTTATCAGTATTTTCTTTATCCTCCGATTCAACATAGTCAGAATTTGAAACATCGATAGAAAGTACATTGATATTATTTGAATCAGAGTCATCAGGAATAGATTGTATTATAGGCACCTCCTCTCTCTCTCTCTCTCTCATATCAGCTAGCGACTCTAAGTCGACTCCAATACTGACCGTAGGTCTATCGACATGATGTACAATTGGCTGACGCTCATATTGCCTTTCATATTGTTGAAGGCGCCGATTTTTTTGTCGCGAAGACAATTCCCGAAAATGTTTCGGCATCTGTCAATAATAATTTTATTGCAATATTATATATCCAGATTTAAATAATTTACCCATTTTCAGAGATTTTATATATCCAAATTTAAATAATTTACTCATTTTATCAGAGATTTTATCATTTTATATATAATTATATTATATCATTTGTAAGTATAGCTTATTATTAATTGTATATTTAATTTAATTATTTTTCAAGTGATTACTGTTCTTTTATATTAATAATCAATAATAGAACAATTCACTCCTAAAGCTATGTAGCTTACATGTATATTTACATGTAATAATTTAAGACACTTTATTTAGCTATCAATTATATAATTTTCATTTACGGTGTAAAACTTTCAGAATATAAAGCGTGATCTACAATACATGGAGTAAGCATAGAATAAGGCATGAGAATAGGGATGACGTCTGCTTAAACCTACTCTTACTTCTTATATTGCTCTTACTGCTTACTTCATATATTGTAGACCACGCTTAAAAGAACATTGCCAGTAAAGAAAGAAATTGATCAAAAAATGCAAACCATTGACAGGCCCGCTAGTAGAAAAATGATTTAATAAATTTATTGATTTCATGTTGGTTAGAAGTATAGATTATAGAGATACAGTGTAGAAGTAAAGAGATAGATTAGATTGAGAGGGCACATATTATGAAATTAATCGAAATAGAATCCGATCGAAATTGTCCTATTATCCCGTAGGAAAAAATTATGCAAAAATTACTGCACAAAAAATTGCATATTTTTGTGCATGAATTTCTGCAGTTTTTACAGATTTTTATACAAAGTTTTTGCCTTCAGAATTTTTCTGCAGAATATTTTGCCAAATTTTATGTAATTTTTACCTTAAAAAAAAATTACATAAAATTTTGCAAAATATTCTGCAGAAAAATTCTAAAGGTGAAAATTTTGTACAAAAATCTGCACAAATTCATACACAAAAACATGTAATTTTTTGTGCAGTAATTTTTGCACAATTTTTTCCTTCAGGATTCCCTACATTTGTATTGTGTTTTCTAGAAAAAACATAATTTCGATTGGAATTCATTACGAATAGTTGCAACGTATCTGCGTGCTCAGGTTAAGATTTAAGTTGAGGTTAAGATTTGGTTAAAGAATATAAAACGGAGCCAAAAGACAAGGTTTGATAAAAAAATATATATAATATGGTAATAAAAGTTTCGAGGAAAAATTTCTATATATATAAAATATTGTTAACATACTTTTCTTTGTTGTAATCGAAATATTGTCTTCAACGACGAAAACGTAGCGTGTTCCCAACGAAAGATCCGAACAAAAGAACGTTTCGTATCAATGTTTCATTTGTCTTGTTATAAGAAGCGGCTAATTCCAATATATAATATGTCTAAAACACATTTATTATAATGTATTCATAATATACGCTGTCAAAAAGAAAAGACTTAATCCGAGATCTCTTTTATAAATTTTGCATAAGCCTGAATTTTGAAATCCACAACTTAGAATTAACAAAAAAAACGTAAAAATTTATTTTATAGAAAATAAATCATCTAAAATAAATAAATTTCAATAAATAAATAAATAAATTTTGCCTTTAAATGTTTATAAAGATATTCTTTTAGTCAAACTTAGTTATCTTTAAATATATTATAATACATTGTTATACACATTGTTATATTGAATATTATTAAAGATATTTATTTTATTTATTTATTAAAGGTATTATTCTAATTCCTATTCTATTAAGTTGTATCACAGTTATATCACAAATAGCTTTTATCGATAAATCTTCGTGTAGGAGTTTATATATTTAGAAGTTTATTAGAGAAATATTTAATTTAAATGTTAAAATTTTAATTCGATAGATCACATATTCAAGATATTAATTATTAAAGTTAACATCTTTTACACACGCAAGTTCTATCCTAACCTACCACAAAACAGACATTTTGCATTGTAGATTATTTTTTACTTACCACATTCTGCTGCAGCAAATTCAATTTGTCGCCTAGTGACCTCGATCCTCCAATTTTTATTGTTGCTGCTTCTTCGGATTCTGTGGTACAAGTATATTCTGATGCCAACTTTCAATTCCTTTGTTTATCGGCTGACGCCAACTCAGATCTGAAAAATAAACAAAGTGTTGTAATAAAAAAAAGTTAAAAAATACTACTGCTTCCTATATCAAATCTGATATTGATTTCTTTAAAATTTTAATGAAAATTTTTTATATATAAATGTATTTTTTTTTATTACATAGGTAAATTTTGAACTTAAGAAAAAAGTAATGAGTTAAAGTCAATATGTTTTAAAAATGACTAGTTGAAGTTAAAAATAAACTTATTTAAAATTAAAGTTAAAAGTTATTAATTCTAACTTTATTATTAAACCATTTAATTAGTTACTACCTACAAACTTTTGTAATTATTATATAAAATAGATTTATTGTTAAATTTTGATATTTTCTCGAAAAGAGTAAACATAAAAAAAATGAAACGTACATAAATTAATTTAAAATTTTAAAGAAAAATACGTACGTGCTCACTCCAACTGCACTGAGTCGATTTTCCGCATATTTTAACAATATAATTATACAATGAGACATCAAACTGTTTGCGTTTAACACAGTTGCGGGACTTTTAAATTGTATTGCTCCGCCAACAAGATCTGATAAGCTTCCGCTGCCAAATTCATATAAATAGTCTTGAAATCATTGATAAATGCTCTGCCACTGGAATCATAATTATTAAAGTTAACATCTTTTACACACGCAAGTTCTATCCTAACCTACCACAAAACAGACATTTTGCATTGTAGATTATTTTTTACTTACCACATTCTGCTGCAGCAAATTCAATTTGTCACCTAGTGACCTCCATCCTCATATTTTTCTAAATTTTAAGAATATCCTATTTTTCTGGCATTCACTTGATAATAAATCGTACACAATTTTATTATACATTTTTGCAAACAAAATCCAAACTGAACAATAAGCATTGTAACATTGACCGAGGCAAATTGATTCCTCTTGCAATAATTTTTGCGTTTGTCCATAAGAGGCATTTTTCTCCATCTGTGTGAATTTAAAGAAATAAATAATTATATTTTTACATATATTTTATTATACATTTATCATCAATTTTTGCATAATACATTCAACCCGCGTAATCAAAAATAACCTCAAATTTATGAGCTAAATATTTTTCTAAATTATATGTATTATATTTAACAAATATAAAAAAATTATATATGAAAATATTTTCTATGATTAATTTTATTTAACATTTGGTAAAAGTTGTTAAATAATACAAAGGATTACCTGATAAAAAATGCGGCGTCAGCGAATTACGTCCCATCTACGGCCGCGTTGTCGTGAATAAGAACTATAACCTTTAACTCGGAAATGACCAAAACCGGAACAGAATACGCAAAAACCGCGTAATTCAAATAAATAAATAGAGCGTAACATCTCTTTTATTATCTTTAATATGATAATATTTAAATGTCTTAAAAATTAGAAAATTGAACACAAGTGTTGTCTGGGAATTAAATTGACAATATAAGTCGACTAAAAGTCGGACATAAAAAGGCGACTTTTAATTTCCCGAAAATAGTTGACTTTAAGTCCACTTACAGTCGACATTTAAAGTCGACAAAATTCATTCGAAAAATAGTCGACTAAACGTCGACTTCTTAAAGTCGACTTCGAGTCGACTGGAAAAAGTCGACTATCAGTCGGCAAACAGTCATTCGTGTTGTGTGGGTTATGTCTACAACTATATGCAGTTCGGTACGTCTGATTTATTTACTCTAGGATTTTACAACTTAATGGATCCCAATTTTTTAAACGACAAACATCCGCAATCTATTATTTTTCTTTAATTATGAACAAGTGGAGAAAGGAAAGTAAATTGATTATTTAGTTATGCAACTTTGTTCTTCCTGTTTCTTAATTTTTTATTAAATTTAATTTTATAAATGAATTTCTCTCAAAATACACGAGGTATGTCAAAGTGTGAAAAATGCACTTATTGTCATTTATTAATAATTACATTAAAGCAAATTATTTTTATGTATAATATTATAATTATAATTTATTTCGACATTTGATTTTGATATCTATCATAACTGAAAAAATTTTTGATCCACTAATCGACCTACTAGTAAATCGCGATACTCATACTTTGAATCTCTCATTTACTTAAAGAGAACTTTTATAATTTTACGTAACTTTTATATTTTGTAATGCATTGATATACAATTTTAAGGTAATGCAAACTGCCATGTCATATTTTACGGCTTTTTTGTTCATAAAATAAGAATTGCAAACACATATATTATAATATATCTTTATATATATCTTTATGAAATTATGATATCTAGGAAAGCTGTTTGCAGTATTTGTTTTATAAAGCATGGTTGTAATCATAATCATAATCATAATCGCTAATAAGTCGCACGGAAGGAAGAGTTGACTCCGATCTTTGTAGACAAATTAAGAACGAAATCGATTATTGGAGAAATGTGTTAAAAATAGTGATTGTTGCCGTATATAAATGCCCTTGCTAGTCGCGGCCTTTCATTCCGAGGATCGTTTGAACGTTTCGGTTCTTTGAAAAACAGTAATTTTATCATGATCTTGAAAACAATCGCCGAGTTTGACCCGTTCTTGTCGACGCACGTAGCACAGTGTGGGAATCCTGGTAGTGGAAAAACTTCGTATCTCTCCTCAACGACTTGCAATGAGTTCATCAATCTAATCGCATTAAAAGTAAAAAATACTATTGTGAGCGAAATACAAGCAACCAAGTACTTCTCGAATCATAGTCAACTCAACGCCAGTTATAGCTGATATCGACCAGCTCTCTTTCATTACAAAATATGTAAAAGAAGATGGTAGCCCGATCAAACGCTTTCTTAATTTTCTACCAAACGCTGGACATAAATCTGAAGAACTTGAAACGGCTCTAACTTCTATGCTCGCATCGTTCAAAATTGGCATAGACAATTGCAGAGGACAATCATATGATAATGCTAGCAACATGTCTGGTATCTACACAGGATTACAGGCACGGTTGAAACGATTGAATCCTCTTGCCGATTATGTACCTTGTGCGGCTCATTCGTTGAATTTGGTTGGAGCCTGCGCCGCGGAATGTGTCACAGAAGCTGCATTGTTTTTCAGTACTCTTCAAGGTTTATACACTTTCTTCGCTGCGTCTACTTGACGTTAGGACTTCTTATCATCAAACACAAAAAATAACATGAAAGTTTTAAAACGAGTCGATGGAACTCGATGGTCATCTCGTCACGACGCTTGCGATAGTTTGTGTAAAAACTGGGATGGTGTATTGCAATCTTTGATGATAATGATCGAAGATGTTCACGAAAAAGCGGTAACCCGATCCGAAGCTGCTATATTAAAAAAACAACTTAGCCGATTCGAAACAGTGTTTATGGCCGTATTCTGGAACTCGCTATTGGATCGATTTAATGCTATGAATAAATTGCCGCAAAGTGTAGATATCGACATAGGAATCGCTGTAGAGCTTTATCGTTATTCGCTAATCGATTTCGTAGAAAGCTTGAGAAGTGATGAGATGTTTAAAGTGTATGTAGAGAAAGCCAAATGCATTATTTCTGAAGAGTACGAATTCGATAGCAAACGAAGCTGCAAACGAAAGCTTCAACTCGGTGAATCGAAAGAAAACGAAGTCGTCATGACCGGAAGAAATAAGTTCACAGTGGGAACTTTCTACGTGATATTAGATCGCGTCAGATCTGAATTGGAGAAGCGACACTCAGCGTATGAAAATGTCTTCAAACGCTTCGATTTTATGAGAAATCTCGTTCACTTGTCGGACACGATACATGAAGAAGCTGCGAAACTTTACAATTATTACGCCGAAAATCTAGAAGATTCATTTGCCACTGAATGTGTGCACTTTCGTCAGTTTCTTAATAAAACTAGCTCAGAAGAAAAGACTAAACTAAAACTGATCGATCTTTGTAAACTTATACGCAACCAAAATTTGTTATCAATGTTCCCTAATATAGATATAGCTTTGCGAATATCTTTGTGTATGGCCACCACAAATTGCTCAGCAGAATAATATAATCTTTTTCTGCTTTAAAGCGAATAAAAACGTACTTGCGATCATCGTTGGAGGAAGAACGTTTAAATTCATTGGCAATCTTGGTCATTGAAGCCGAACTTATGATGAGCATAAAATACGATGACATTATTAAAGATTTTGCAAAAATCTCACCATAAACCACTTGAGTATTAAATGTTAATATTATTCGTTACAAAACTTCCAACTTTCCTGTCTACTTATATTTCATTATTCATTAAATATGTTACAGATTCCTATCATCTCTACAACACTAAATCTTACTCTCCAAAATTTGCCACCCCAAAAAATCTGCCGCCTCCAAAAATTTTCCCGCCCTACGCTTCAGCGTAGTCAGTGTATGGATAAATCCGCCACTGATAAAGTCATAATATATTTCATATTAGAAATACAAATATATGTATAACATTTTAATTTTGTAATTTTGTATTTTGTTGCCTCGTAAAAAGATTTTTTCTTAGTATAAAAATTATAGATCATTTTTAGATATAAATATATTAATTTATTTATGCATGTTTCATTTCGTTTTGTAGAAAATTCTTAATTTTAACGTATTTCACATAATTTTCTATCATGCGATCGAGAATTGCGTGTAACAAATTATATGGATTCTGAGTAAAAACATTAATCAATTGCAGGCGAGCAATCAATCATGCTCAAATCGATAATGCATTAAACCTTATTATTTGTATAATATTTACAAAGTGTCGTGATGTAGGCTGTATTAGTGTATAATGTCGTAGACATATTAATAAAAATAATAAAGTTATTTTATAAATATTAATTTTATGAATTATTCACCATTAATAAAATATACTTTCTAAGTTATTAGTCACTGGTTATATTTCATTCCGCAAACTCAAATCGTTTTGCATTTATCTAACGCTACTTTTTTTCTTAAGAAAATGTTATTTTCGCTCACTTGTAAGCAGTTTGTAATACAATTTTCTTACCAGGAATACATTGATCATTATAGTTTGTAACACAACGTTAATTATCTTTATCACGAATCAATGAAAGTTATTATGTCGCAAATTGCGGGACGCAATGCAGAGCGAACGTTCTGTATCGATTAATTTTATGTGTCAACGGTGTTTTACGATAATTGTAAAACGTTAAGGAGTTTTTATGCCTAATCCAGTTTTTCCCCTTTAAGTCCTATAAATAATAAGGGTCTATCCCTAGCGCTCAAAATTTGATATTATTTCACCCTATCACCAAACACGAAGATTTTTCCATGTTGGAGCAATTTCCGACCGTACATCTGATTGTATAATCATAAATGTTAAATATATTGCTATGTTATTCAATGAAGTTTATTTTTTGCGTTTGTTATTGACATTAACATAATCACAAAGTCTTCTATTATTTTTGTTTTTTAATATGATTTTTTAATATGATTTTTATTTAATTGTTTTATTTCAGGGATAGGCGAGAGCACCTTTATCAAAACGCCCAAGACTAACTCATTCTTTACTCTACACTTAGTGCTAGCTGTTGAAACCGAAAAAAAACACTTTTTTATTATATTCATTAGAAAAGTATTATTATTATTATTATACAAATTTTTTAGAAAAATAAAAAAAACAAATTTTATTAGAATTCATTTCATTGAAACCGATTTTTGAACAAAATTCTATTTCCGAAGAAATTTTTGGTTGATGTCCACAGAATTGGTGGTTTCGATCCACTGCGCAACGTATCTTAAATGAAATTTTGACATTTCGGATGTGCATCGCGATACCTCCGCTCATAAAGCACGTAGAAAAAATAAAAACACTTTTCTAATGTAAATCGACCCCAAGCTTTCAAGCCTACTTAGAACTCGATCAATTTAGCCGTTTCTGAGATTCCTATAATCTCGGGTGCTCGCAAGTCGCGTACTCGCGTAAAGAATTGTCGGTGTGCTTTCACTTGGCGCAAGCCATTACTGTGTCTCCTGATGTTCTGTTGAACAATAGAAAATCAATAAAAGCACGCCGTGCGAAGAGCCGAGACGCTCGAGCTGTAGCGCGGCCCACTGTGTCAAGCATTGGCTGCCGGCGGCGTTGGGGAGGAGAAGCGCGCCGCCGCTTGTGTGTTGCCACTCTTATGTCCCGCCGCAATGGCGCCGATCCGAATGGACGTGTGAATTAACGAGTACATAAAATTTCTCACACATAGTGCCTGTTGAGCATTCAATTGAGTACATAATTATTCTGACTTCGAGGATCGCCTTTCAATCACAATCGTGTGAATACATTCATTTTGTATAGTGATATTCACTATCTCTACAACCAATCGAGCTAAGATATCATATCATCAATTCTATAAGGCTACTTTCACCATTACTAAAAAGCTCTGTTATATGCAATACCGCCTTCTTATCGTCTTGCCACGTGGAATATTTCTGAAAGAACTACATAAAATAGCATTAAACGAAATCTATTTTCGCTAACTACTTGGAGGATTAAAGAATATTCTGTTTTGTATTATTACGATTTGCATTCCACGATAAATGGTGAGTTTTAAATAAGAGCTCGACTTTATTGCTTTGAATTTTACATGTAATTTTTTGTTGGCTTATTTGATTGTTTAATCTTAGCACTATTCCTTAAATTAATTTTATTGTTTTTTGTCATTACAAATTTTTTATAATCGCTGAGTTGAACGTATAATATTATTAATAGCAGGGACCCGGACCGCACCGAAACCGAAACCGATAACCGGTTCATAACCGGACCGAAACCGTAAAACAGAACCAAATTCTGCTAAATTTACAGCACCGGAACCATAACTGAAACCGATTAAATATTTTTAGGTTTACGGTTTTTTCGGTATATTTTTCTGGTTTTTTAAATTTACTTTTACATAATATTTTTATATTTTTAATTTAAATTTTTTGTCGTTTCTATTATTTTTACTTAATACTACTTCGAGTCTAATTGAATATTACTGCTTCCTATATCTAATTGGTTCTTAATGTGACATCTTTGAACTGAGATTGCAATTATGAAATTGCAACAATCGTATGTGACATGAACATAATGTTTTTTTAAAACTTTTTTTAGTTTAAGATGTACATACTTTTTAAGATGTACATAGTTTTATTACCACTGCATTTAGTCTTATTACTACATATTTGTATTTTTTATATATAGGGTATCCCGCATCAGATATGCAATATTTCATGGAAAGATAGACGGGATCAAAGTGAACATAAAAGTCTACTATAGTTTTTGGATATCTCCAATGATAGCCGAGATATAAATTTTTCAAATTGTACAAATGAAAACACGCCGAGGAAAGCGCTGAGCCGCTCGAACTGCCGCCGGCAGCTACTGATTGGCACAGTAGTGCTATAGTTCGAGCGGCTCAGCACGCTTTCATTCGTACAATTTGAAAAATTAATATCTCGGCTATCATTGGAGATATCCAAAAACTATAGTGGACTTTTTATGTTCACCTTGATCCCGTCTATCTTTCCATAAAGTATTGCATACCTAATGTGGGACACCCTGTATATATTCTGAATTTAAAAAATTATTGTACACATTTTGCTTATTACTTTTTACTTGCAACTTTGCGGATTCTTGTCTATCTACTTATACTTTTTTTGCTTTTTTCTCTTATTTCTCTTATTTAATCTTTTTTTGAAGCAATAAATTTATTGGTAGCACAATTCAAATTGATTCCTTTTTTCATACGTAAATATTTTTTATAAATTATTATTAAACATTATTAAATGTTATTAAATATTATAATATTTAATAATATGTTAAATATTATATATTATTAAATGTAAATAGGAATTATGTAATAATTACTATTACATAATAATTACTTCTTAAATAATAATATTAGAAGAACCGGAACCGTAACCGGAAAAAAACCGAAAAAACCGTAATTAAACGGTTTTGGGTTTTTGTATTTGCCAAGAAACCGAAACTGAAACCGTAACCGGTTTTCAAATCTTTTTATTAAACCGTAACCGTAAACCGAACCTTAATTTCATTCGGTCCGGATCCCTGATTAATAGTGTACATATTTTTTACTTTATATCTGTTGATACAGCAATATTTAGTGCAGCGATATTTATAGTCTTACATTAATATTAAGTTTGATATTAATTTGATATTAAACTGTTTATTGGTGTGTAACACTGCATACCATCATCTATTCATTTTTTTTTTCTAGTAATTTTTTAATTAGTCTAGTCAAAATCGACACACACATTTATTTATGTGCAATATACTGAATTATGTATTGAATAATTACTATAGTTATAGTAAATACTTTGATTATTAAAGATTTAATCTTTATTCTTATAGAGTCAGTATACTGATATTAAATAAGAGACATACATACATGATTTATTGATAAGGAGAGAAGTACGCCAGTATTATTAATCATTTTATTGGTGATTGGCTCTTTATCCCTTATTTTATTTAATACTCTGCAGTCTTCCACGCTAATATTTGATAAAAAGCGTTATGTTTGCTAATTTATTGAATTGAGCTTATAGTTATGTTATTGATTATATTTTTTCCTATCTATGGTTCAATTCATACTTTATCTCATACTATATAACATTTTTTGTGTATTATTTTACATTATTGGTCTCTGAGAATAAAATGTGATTTAATATTATTTGTTAATTTAACGAAGTACCACATATTTTCACACTTCTGTCTTTCTTTCTATATTGTTATTTGAGCTGAAGGTTATTTTATTTGACCTTTTTACAATCTCATGCGGTTAATTTCTCTATAAAGATTTCATCAAATATATTATTCTCCGTTACATTCTTTAGAAGTAAACATATTTATCCTTGAGATGATGTTTGCTCATGCTTCGAGTGTCATTATTAAAGGCATACACATGATGTGAGTGTGATAATCTAATGTAATATAATTTTTGATATTTAATGTCTTTTGTGCTCGGTTTAAATTGTTGCTATCATTTTTAGTTGTTGCCTTATTGATCTTGATTTCTCTTTATGGATTGCAATAGATTTTTAGTATATAAGGTATCTATTATATTAAGTTATTCAGTTTATAATTTTTTGCTAGTCACTTTGTATTCTGCTCTGCTCTGTATATTACAGATTAATTTTCTTTCCTTCTGAGCTTATTATACTCTCTCGTTGAGAAGTTATAATTAAGGACTTCCCTGAGCAAACTTATTGTTGATACCATACCAGTTTCTTTTAATCTTTTATGCCTTTGCATTTACAATATTAAAATTAAAAGTTAATTAATCATTAATCTAAAAAGGTGTTGTATTTGCTTATAAGTAATTGTTTTCTTCTTAATTTCATATACTTTATTTTAATTAATATTAAACAAATCCAATCTTTATCTTAAATCTATTCTTGGATAAACAGATCTGCCCCTCTTCTACATATCTAGTATAAACCTCTTTTAGTTCCTGAATCACATGTATCTATTCAAAATAACTCGGGCAGAGTTACATCTCCCCCCCCCCCACTTTCGACAAATCCTGATCAGATCCCTTCGGGACATTATCAGCTTATTTCTGGATTACATGTACCTATTCAAGATAACTCGGGAGAGATAAATTACCCCTCCCCCCCCACCTCGACAAACCCTGATCAGATACCTTCGGGACAGAAGGCTGTCGGTTCGTCGGCGATTCATAGACTGTCAGAGAAAAAATCAATACACCTCATGTCACCAGTCTTCTTCTGTAGTGTATCTGGAGGGCATTAGTGAGAATGGTAGTTCCAATCTTGGAAATCTCCACCCCATGAGGCTTGCAAAAACATTGTGCTTAAAATTCAAGCATATTTATAGTATTAAAAAACTTGGTGAAAATATAATTAAAATAAATTTTGATTCCCTGTTGGAGGCTAATAATAGTATGGTTGACTCTACACCTTTTTAGTGATTCAGTAGCCTATATCCCACAGATTATTGCATTTATAGAATTGGCGTTGTCCGTGACGTTTGATTCTGCTGTTAACCTTTTTAATGATTCAATAGCCTATATCCCAGATTACGCACTTATAGAATCGGCGTTGTCCGTAACGTGAATACTTCTCTGTCCATTCAAGACATTTTTGATGGATTTACTTGGTCTAGAGAACCTATTAAAATCCATAAAATCGATCGGAAGATTTAATTAGAACCAGAAACCCGTTAAATCCTGACTCTTTTATTGATACCCTCTCAATTAAGATATGATTTGAGGCTCCGCTTTTACTTGAATATGTCATATAGAGGGTCAGATGCCCTATTACTCCGTTTGTTAATAGAGTGAGAAAGTGTCTCAACTGCTCCAGGTGTGGTCACTCGACATTATCGTACAGAGGGGTTACCACCTGCAGCAGATGTAATGAACCATACAAATTTGAAAATTGTTATAGTATAACAGTTAAATACACTAACTGCAAGGAAAATCACCATGTCTTTAACATTAATTGTCCTATATTTATTATTTTTAAATTATTAACATTATTATGGCATTTTGCAATACGGATAAATGGCAGGCAACTAAATCAATGAAATCGAAAATCAATGAATCTCCTCGACCCAAATAGCTCAAAACACTTTTAAATCCGCTGCTTTTAAGGAATGGTTTTTTGATGGGTCCAGTTATTACTTACAGCAACAGAAATCTAATATTCTTCCTAGAAACTTTATTAACAATACTAAAAGAAAAACATCAATAATTATTAATTCCATTGTCACTATATTATGAAACTATCAATAATTCTAAAAATAAATTTAAACGTATACGGATCAATAGTAATCCAATAATCGGATTCCATAATCCTGATAAAACTAAAACTAATACTAATCATGATTAAATTATAACTGATAATGGCTTCTTATTGAATATTAACCAGGATTTTCTAATAACGATATCCTCACTCAAAACTTATCTAATTTCTACCCTAATCGGGAGTTGGCAACCATAAATATTGGCGGTCAAGTCTGCCTGTCAAGGTAATGGTTATCCGCGACGAGTTTAATTCACGGCGGTGATATGACAAAGGTTAATGACGTGTTGACGTACGCGAGGTTAGTTTTATGCATAATTTGCATATTACATCGTGGATTACATTGTGGAGAGAAATACGGCTTTGCCCAATTTGAAGATTAGTATAATATAGTCCAGGCAATAGAGACATAAAAATGGCTTTATCTTGCAAAAGGTCAAGGAAACTTTATACTTGGCATAGTTCTTAGGTTTAGCATACTAATTAATAATCTGAGTTTTTGACCTTGAAATGTTGCCGCTCGCACCACCATATTAAAAAATGGAGCAAAAAATCACATTTTCACGAATATCTCGTCTCCGGTATGAGATACGCTAAAAATAGTTATTATAAAAAATATAAAGCATAAAATTCTCTACATTTTATGTTGTAACATTTTTTTCTCAGATAAATAGTTTCCGAGATAGAGAAAAATGGAAATATTCTGACAAATTGGAAAAAATACTCCACTTTATCGCATTGTATCTCGGAAACTATTGATCTGAGAAAAAGTCATTTTGGTATATCCTCAAGATAAACTTAGAATATAGCGACTGAACTTCGCAACTCCTACTGAATATACTGAGATTATATCTAATATACTCAAAACATCCGTAAAATATCCTATGATATATCTCATGTATATCTATCACATATTTCCAAAATATCCGCGTAATATCGAAAGTGAATCATGTCAACGCTATCTATGATCTGTAACGTTACGCATTTTCGTCTGCCGTGTGATGCAGACACGTGGTGAAGTGTAGGGTGTGAACGTGCAAACACGAACTCACGGACAACGTGGTTTTCTCAGGAATTACCCAGATAACTCTGGTATGTACATAAGATATAATATAGTAACGTAAACTATAATAATATATATATATTGTATATATACATATATTATTTAGGTTATAACCTACAATTATCTGAGCATAATTTCCCAAAGCACCCCAGCGTATTCAACAGATATTACGCTTCATTTTTTGCGATAGCTTCCTGATGTGCGAAATGATTAATTTCTCTTCTTTTTTCTTCTTGCTAATTCTGTATGTTTAATTCCTTGTTCCTTATTCCTCTCATTATGCATGAACCCATATAATGTGAACATACTGTAGACATATTGTGAATATACTGAAGATATACTTTAGACATACGTATAACATTCTTAAGATATATTCGGTATATTCTCATAAACTGCCAGCGAAATTCTATGGGATAAGGCAACGCGGACATAGTACGTTATGAGTATATACTCGCCATATCACAGACGTATCTCTAATATTATACGAATATTGCAATATACTTTCGCAATATCCTATTATCGTTCTCATAATCTACATGTGCTGTCTGGGTTATGTCTCTATTGCCTATAGACTAGGCAGCAATGGGTAGTTTATCATGTAAAAGGTCAAGGAAACTTTATACTTGGCATAGTTCTTAGGTTTAGCATATTAATTAATACTCTGCGGTTTTTGACCTTGAAACATTGCCGCTCGCGCCACCATATTAAAAAAATGGAGCAAAAAATCATTTATCGCATTGCATCTCGGAAACTATTGATCTGAGAAAAAAAATATTACAACCTAAAATATAGATAATTTTATGCTTTACATTTTTTATAATAACTATTTTTCACGTATCTCACGCCGGAGACGAGCTATTCGTGAAAAAATGATTTTTTGCTCCATTTTTTTAATATGGCGCGAGCGGCAATGTTTCAAGGTCAAAAACCGCAGAGTATTAATTAGTATGCTAAACCTAAGAACTATGCTAAGTATAAAGTTTCCTTAACCTTTTGCAAGGTAAAACTATCTATTGCCTGGACTATAACATTGCATTGTATAATCAGATAAATTACACCAAATTTTCATTTTTTGTATAGAATAAGTATTCTGAGATAAGAATAATACTTTGTGTTATGTTTTACTTTTAGTTATTTTGAAAGAAAGATAGAAAGAAACACTATTGAAAATTAAAGTAAAAGAAGAATGGATAAAAGAAAAGAGTGAATGGTGAGGAGAGAAATATAATTAATATCAGTGCTTGGAATTTATAAAGTGCTCGACAGAATATATGGATCTTGAAGGTATGAAATAACGTAATTTTTCCCTAAATAATAATAGGATAAAGATAACGGTTTATTTTTTATGTCAGGAAGTATTTGTAGTTATAATTTTATTCTAAAAAATACTTGTGTGTGTCTCTTAAATTAATATCTTGTACAATCTTTTTTTTAGATTATTCAAATAGGTAAAAAGCATAAAATCTTGTTTGAAATAACAAAATTATAATAAAATTACAGATTACAAAGTACCCAGCTGGTCTGCCGGTGACGTGGTCACAGGCTGTAATATCGAAGACATTTATATGAATACCGAGGATCAACTGTATCTCTTATTAGTCTATTTAGTAACTGCTATGGATTCTATGCGAGTCGGATATAGATAAGGTATAGAAAGGTATCTCATCAGTCAAATCAAAAACTAAAAAGTACACTGAGAAACCTATATGGTTGAATCAACTAAACTTTTATTTGGATATGGGCAAACAAATACATTGGCCCAGCTAGCAAAATGACGCAAACTTTGCGCGAAGTTTACCGCAAACTCGAGCAAACCTTTGCAACAAAATTACGACAAGGTGTGTCCGCATTAAGCTTAGCTTTTGCTGGCAAGGCTTGTTGTAAATAGTATGACACATATTTTATGCAAATAACAAGGTAAAATTTGCTAGTAAAACATAACAACAAATTTGCAGCAAGAACAAAGCAAACCTTGCTGTACACAATATGATAACAAATTTGTGGCAAGAATAGAGCAAACCTTGCTGTACATAGCATGATAGCAAATTTGTGGCAAAAACAAGGCAAACCTTGCTATTTAATATAATAGCAAATTTGTGGCAAGAACAGAACAAATATTGTCGAAATTTAGATCAACAAAAATAAAATATTAGACTGATTAGTCCAACATCAAATGTGAATGGTGCAATCGTACTTGGTTCTCTGTTCTCGATGAGCCCCTTTTATTAATCCAGTAGGTAAATCTTTTTCACGAGAAATGCGCCATCTCGAGATAGATAATAAAGTCAGAAATAAAGTTTAAAACCCGATAATGCAACCCTATTATTTGCATAAAATGTGCGTCATACTATTTGCGACAAGCCTTGCCAACAAAAACTAAGCTGTTTACGGACACACCTTGTCGCAATTTTGTTGCGAAAGTATGCTCGGCAAGTTTTATTTTGTTCTTGCTATCAATTTGCCGTTATTCTGTGCTTAACAAGATTTCCTGTTTCTGCCATAAATTTATTGTCATGTCGTGTAGCAAGGTTTGCTCTGTTATTTGCTTAAATTTTACATTTTATCGTGTCGAAACAAATCTTGTAATTTCTATACGTAATATTTATGTACAAGTCTTTCTCTGTTATTTGCAGCATCGTGTGATGAAAACTTTTGCCGTAAATTTGCTCGAAACTTTTAGAAAACAAAGCAACAGACAATTACTTGTCATAAAATTGTTGTCAAAATTGGAACAATCCTTGCTGTAAAGCTTTCACGATATGTGATTTTAAGAGGCCTGGCTAGCTGGGGGTTGACGCAACAAAAAAATGTAGTTGAAATATTTTGTAATACTACGCTGACAAACTCATGGCCAAATAGCCAAATGCAGCGAGTTTGCTGTCAAATCGCCAACAATCATTGAAGCAAGTAATTTTGACAAACTTAGAACAAGGTGCGTCAGCATTATGTCTGTCAAACTGAACTCACGTGATTTCTAATTCTAACAATGACAAATTGATTGCAACATGTCAGCATCAATTTGCTACTCGCAAAAAAGTAATTTGTGACAGCAACTTGACGACAACTCGTGTTGTCAATTTGCCATCCGTGATTAACAGCGTATTGACAGCAAATTGACAGCAACTTGTTATCATCGGTATGCCATCCGCAACCAACAGCATGTTAATAGCAACATGACGGCAACATATGTCAAATGATGAATGCTCATATGCTGACAATATACTCACATCTGGCATTGTCTAATAAAACTTCTGCGGTCACCCATCCAACTCTGAACCGCCGTCGACACTGCTTGACTTCGAAGATCGTACGCAACCTAGCACTTCGCGATGATCCATAAACACTTAATGCTCATGAATACATATTTGTTATAGATAAGTTCAATAGATGTCAGAAACATGAAACATATAGTTAAATAATATTTATAAATAAATATAAATGTACAGTTTTTTACTGCTTTTTACGTATGCGATATAGAATAACTTATAAAGATATGTTTTTGTTCTGTTCTTTTGATAAAGCTAAATTATATCCCAGACAGCACACAATATTTATAAAATATTTACAAAATATTTATAATATTTATTTGAATATTTTATAAATATTTATTCAAATATTTTATAAATATTTTTGTGGTCTTAAATTTGACAGATCATAAAGATTTATCATAAATATTATAAAACTATTTATGAAATATTTACAAATATTTACAAAATTGTACAAATCTTACTACCTGGGATATGTGTAAAAAATTATTTTATTTTACATTTTATTTTTATAATAAATCATCAATAAAGTATTTTCTTTTATATAATAATGAATAATATGTTGCTAATTTTATTCATGTTTATCTTTTATTTTGTAACTATGTTTATGTGTAATATGATTAATAAAGTTATAATTAAATTTATATATATATATATACATATATTACAATTATAAAATGTAAATATAACATAGGTTATTATATAATATACATATGTCATAGTTACCCGCTTTTGTGTACACAGTCTTTAACATACATATGTATGTACAATATGATCCTTAATTAAGTCACAACAAAAATCAAAATAAAGGTTTCTTTAAATTTATCATCCGTTCATTTATATTATTGTTACGAGCGTCGCCCGGTATACTCCGCGACTGCGACTCAGCTGTTCCGAAGCCGATCGATATATTGATTTTTCCAAGAGCGTTGTCAATTGTCATGCTCTTGGTAACGTTTGTCAACAACGAGTCTTATCTCGGTCTCGAGCCTTGTCGGACGCACTAATAAAAGCTGCTTGGTTTTTTTGAGTTTAAAAGTGTCTTTCATTTCCGCGGCGCGCTCGTTACATTTTTGGGGGCTCGTCCGGGATCCGTTTGTCGGATCCTGTGAAGCGCGCGCGAGTTTAAGAGACAGAAAGTGCGCGGAATGAAAGAACGAGAGAACAAGAAATTCGAAGATGTCCATCCATCGTTCCCCTGTGGTGACCCGATCCCACGCTTCTGCCGCTGCGGAGGGAGACAGAGCGGACGCACGAGATTTGGAGCGAGAGACGGGAGAGAGGCGCGTCGTGACTCCCAGGCCTCCTTCAGGAGCAGCGGCGCCGGAATTCCTGCTTCTTTTAGAGGAACTCCGGGGGATGCGAGAGGAGCAGGCGCAGCAGCAGCGGGAGTTCGTGGAGGCACTTCGACGGCTGCAATTTTCCCGAGCGACGGAGAACCAGCTAAGTCTCTCTGATAATATTCGTTCGGCCGGGAACGTGGGGGACGCGTTGCGTGAGAGCGGTGCGAGCATGGAGGCGTGGGGGGACATGCGGGCGCCTGTCGGCATAAAATTAAAACCGGACACTTTCGATGGAACGTCCCCATTACGCGAATTTTTGACACAATTTTCGCTCATCGCGAACGCGAATCGTTGGAGTGAGTCGGAGAAGGCGGTGGTTTTAGCTTCCTGCTTACGGGGGAAAGCGCGTTCGTTGCTGGACTCCTGTTCCGCGAGTGAGGGCTCTCTTTCTTTCATTGAGCTTAAATCGCAATTGGAGCTCCGTTTTGGGGAGGGCGAGCTCGCGCAAAATTTTTATACTCAATTCACGAATCGGAAGCAGAGTCCGGGTGAGGATTACGCGACATTGGGGGCGGATTTAGAGCGTCTTTCCCGGAAAGCGTATTCTGAATATACACATGAAGTGCGCGACAAAATTGCTTGCTCGCAGTTTATCGCCGCGTTGTCAGACGGATTCGTAAAACGTACCCTTCAGGTGGAGGGGATAACATCTTTGAGAGTCGCGATTGAACGGGCGAAAACGCTTAAATTTATCAATCAAAGTTGTTTTCCGGAAAAATTTAACGGAAATTTCCGCGCGGAACGGAAGGAAGTTTCTGGATTTAAGGAAAAAGAAAAGAAAAATTTTAAGGGATCGTTTAAGGAAGGAGAACGTAAAAATAAAGAGTGTTGGCAGTGCGGGGCGACCGGGCATTTCCGCGCAGAATGTCCTGCGGCGGGGAAGTCGGGAAACTAAATTCTGTCGGGTTGACTGGGGCCAGCTCGACAGGCGGAGCTCGGGCCCCTGTTTTTGCGCGCGACGAAACTGTTTTTGTCCGAAAGCTCGGCGGCGTGAGCGCGGTTGCGCGAGATTGTTGTTGCGTCAGCGGGTATTTTAATGGAAAGTTGTGTGTTTTTAGAATTGACACGGGCTCGGATGTGTCGGTCGTGAGCGCTAAGATAGCTGCTTCTTTCGATCAGGAGCGTATTATTTCGTGTAATTTGAAATATCCTACGGGAGAAAAAGTTCCGATAATTTCTCGTGTTTCTGCAACGATTTATTTAGGTGAATTTTGTATTAATTTGCCATGTTTTGTCGCGGAAATTTGTGACGAGTGTATACTCGGTCTGGATTTTCTTTCCCAGACGAGAATTTTAAATGGATTGTTTGAGAGCGCCCTTGGTTTGACGGGC
The DNA here is from genome assembly GCF_013373865.1 of Monomorium pharaonis. Classification (NCBI taxonomy): domain Eukaryota; kingdom Metazoa; phylum Arthropoda; class Insecta; order Hymenoptera; family Formicidae; genus Monomorium; species Monomorium pharaonis. The sequence goes on along the minus strand of NW_023415625.1, from coordinate 5,753 downwards.
AGCAGGGTGGAGAAGCGCGGGCAAATTTGTTCTCGAATTGAGGACTGCCCTGCTCGGCTCTCCGAACCCCTTCGACGAATTTTCGAAGAAAGTTCTCGTGGACTTGAATTTTCGCAAAAGCAAATGTTTTTAAACTTTTTAAATGAATATTCTCATGTGTTTTCTGAAAAGGTTGTTGCTGGAAATTGCAATATTTTGTCTCATTGTATAAAATTGTGTGATTCTCGTCCTATAAAACAGGTACCTCGTCGAATTCCCCTTCATTTGCAGAAAGAAGTGAATAAAATTTTAGAGGATATGAAAGTCCAAAAAGTGATTGAGGAGTCAAACAGTCCTTGGGTCTCTCCAGCGGTTATGGTGAAAAAAAAGGATGGAACTATAAGGTTTTGTGTTGACTTCCGAAAATTAAATGCAGTGACTATTAAAGATTCTTTTCCACTGCCAAGGATCGACAATATTTTGGACTGTTTAAAGGGGAACTCATGGTTCTGTACTATTGACTTAAAAAGTGGATATTGGCAGGTAAACCTAGATCCTAAAGATCGTGAAAAAACTGCGTTTTCGGTTGGAAACGGTTTGTGGCAGTTCACAGTAATGCCTTTCGGTCTTTGCAACGCCCCTGCTACATTCGAACGATTAATGGAAAAAGTATTAAAAGGTTTAATCTCAAAGGTTTGCTTTGTTTATTTAGACGATGTAATTGTTTTCGGGAAAAATTTTGAAGAAATGTTATGCAATTTGAAAGAAGTTTTTTGTCGCTTAAAGAATGCTAATTTGAAAGTAAATCCAAGTAAATGTAATTTTCTTAAGAAAGAAGTTAAATATCTTGGTCATGTTATTTCTGCTGAGGGGGTTGCAACTGACCCTGAAAAAATTTCTTCTGTGAGAGATTGGCCACTTCCCAAAAATCGAAAGCAGGTTAGAAGCTTTCTTGGTTTTTGTTCTTATTATAGGAAATTTGTTAAAGGTTTTGCTATTGTGGCAAAGCCTTTGTATAATTTGACGGAAGAAAATTGTAAATTTCTTTGGTCTTCTGAATGTCAAGTAGCTTTTGAGAATTTGAAACGAGTTTTAACATGTCCTCCGATTTTATCTTTTCCTTCGGGAGAAGGACAATTTATTTTGGACACTGATGCCTCAAATCATGGCATTGGGGCGGTACTTTCTCAATTTCAGGAAGGAGAAGAAAAAGTCATTTCAGCCGAATTTTTAATAAAGCAGAGCGGAATTATTGTGTAACTCGGCGGGAGCTTCTCGCTGTTGTGGATTCAGTGAAGTTTTTCCATCATTATCTCTACGGACGGAAGTTTTTGGTAAGGACAGATCATGTTTCTCTTCGCTGGTTGATGTCTTTCCGGAATTTGGAAGGACAACTAGCAAGATGGATGGAACGTCTACAACAATATGACTTTGATGTCCTTTATCGTAGAGGAAAGATTCACAATAATGCCGACGGACTTTCTAGACGTCCATGTCTGGAGACTTTATGCCGGTATTGCATAAAAGTAGAATCTAATGAAGAATCTTCAAAGGAAGAAATTTTTGGACGTCTGGTCTTTTCAAGTGAGAATTTTCAAGAGTAGCGTGCAGCTCAACTCCAAGATGCAGTTGTTTCTAAAATTATTCATTTCAAGGAGGCCGGAACTCGTCCAGATTGGCAGGAGATTGCTTCTGGTGATCCTTCTTTGAAAATCTATTGGTCTTATTGGGATACTCTATTGCTGATCGATGGAGTTCTTCATAAGAAGTGGATTTCCCCGAATTTGCAAAGGAATATCTTTCAAATTGTGGTTCCTCGTCAAAGAATACATGAAATCTTAAAAGAAGCTCATGATTCTCCCTCAGGGGGACATTTTGGTGTGAATAAGACACTACAGAAAGTTCGAAAACGTTTTTATTGGGTCTCAAGCAAGAGAGATGTAGAGAATTGGTGTGCTTCTTGTAAAGAATGTGTTGCTAAAAAAGGACCTCTAGGAAAAAGAAAATCTCCTATGGAAATCTATAATGTGGGAGCTCCTTTTGAAAGGATACAAGTGGATATTCTTGGTCCTTTACCAACTTCTTCTTCTGGGAATAAATACCTTTTGGTGGTAGTGGATTGTTTCTCCAAATGGCCAGAGGCTGTCCCTTTAAAGAATAAAAGGGCCAGCACTGTCGCGAGATCGCTTGTGGATCAGGTGTTTTCACGTCATGGAATTCCCTTGGAATTACATACAGACCAAGGAAGAAATTTTGAATGTCATCTTTTTAAGGAGATTACTTTACTTCTCGGAATAAGGAAGTCACGAACAACTCCTCTTCATCCTCAATCGGACGGACAAGTCGAGCGTCAACATCGCTCGATCTTGAATTATTTGGCAAAGTTTATTTCGGAAAATCAAAAGGATTGGGATCGTTGGATTTCATTATATCTTTTAGCTTATCGTTCTTCGAAACAAGAAGCTATTGGAATGTCTCCTGCTGAAATGTATTTGGGACAAGATCTTCGTTTACCTCTGGATCTGCTTAGAGGAGTTTCCCCTTCTACGAAGGAGGACAAGGATAGTGCGGATTTTGTTTCCAAGTTAAGACAGAGACTAGATTCCATTCATCATTTCGCTCGACAACGTCTTTCGATTAGTTCAAAGAATGCCAAATTTTGGTATGATCAACGAGCAAGGCGAAAAAACTTTGAGCCTGCACAGCAAGTTTGGTTTTATAATCCTCGGCGGATTCCAGGAAGAGCACCCAAGTTGCAGAGTCCTTGGGAAGGACCATGGGAAGTTATTAGGAAAATAAGTGAGGTTTTATATTGTATACAAAAATGTCCTCGTTCAAAAAATAAAATCGTGCATGCTAATCGTTTAGCTCCTTACGTAGAAAGAAGGGGGGAGACGACATAAATCCGAGCCCGAATGTCAAGGGATTGTTTTCTTTTGATTGAGTACGTTGGGACGCAACTATCGTTTTTGCTTAAAGAAAAAAAAAAGTTCTTTCCGTTTTTTTTGTGTGTGTTCTTGTTCTGCTTGTTTTGTTTTATTTTCAGTAATTTTGCTGAGAGGTGCGGACGCATGAGGGCTGCTTCTCGAGGTGAGGAGGAAAGTTTTTTTAAGAAGACTGCCTCGCCCACGGTTTTTTGACCACGGTTTTTCCGTGGGACATTGGGCAAATGCCGAGGCAGGGGGCAGGGAGCTCTTAGAGCGTTGGGTCCGTGGAAGTAAATTCCCCCCCTGATCCCGAAAAAAGAAACGAGAAGCGCACAAGATCGGGCGAAGAGGAAGCTTCACGGCAGGAGAGGAGCACGGGGACGGAAAAGGGAGCCGGCGCAGAAAAATTCCGCGTGGGAGTCTGGCTAACTCTGCGAGGAAGAGTGCCCGGAGAAGCCCTTACTGGGAGGGTCGTCTCGGTTGGACGTGGTCCGATTAAGGACAAGGAAATCGTCCTGGAAGCCGATGGGGCCTTCTTGAAGTAACAGGAAAACTGCTCCCCGGATTGTCGGGACGACAATCTTGAAGAGGGGGAGCAGTGTTACGAGCGTCGCCCGGTATACTCCGCGACTGCGACTCAGCTGTTCCGAAGCCGATCGATATATTGATTTTTCCAAGAGCGTTGTCAATTGTCATGCTCTTGGTAACGTTTGTTAACAACGAGTCTTATCTCGGTCTCAAGCCTTGTCGGACGCACTAATAAAAGCTGCTTGGTTTTTTTGAGTTTAAAAGTGTCTTTCATTTCCGCGGCGCGCTCGTTACATTATATTATCCGTCGAATGTTTTAATTGTCATCACAACAATTGTAATTCTCGATATACAGCGTTGCCACCGCTGTACATATACAATGTTCCGTTAATTTAATCAATCTAGAGATATCATAAAGAGCTTTTTTGAAAGATATCTTATATGGGGGATAACTTCCCAGTGAACACATTTTATAGCGGCAATATAACATGGAAGTTACAAGTAATTTAACATTGTTATTCTTGTGATATGTAGGTGCTATATGACATGGAAATAACCTGTTACGTAATATTTGTTATACGCAAGTGATCTAGCTGTTATACATCGTTTTGGCGTTACAGTTATTCAACAAAAATTGTATAATCGTAACATAACACGTTCGTATCAATGTTATTACGGAACGATGCGTCGTAGTTGACTCAGAAATCAGACATTATAACATCCTGAATGACAGATCTATTTAATAATAAAAAAAATTATTATAAAAATAATGTTTTCAAAAATAACGGTTTGTCTACAATTACTGTGCACAAAAAATGCACAAAATCTAAATTCATCATGTGCTGAACAAAAACAGAATAATAAATGTATACTATTCAATCTTTCTTAGAATTATGATCTATATAGTTAACCATCTAATTAATCATTTGAACGCTTCAAAGATTAGTGCTAAATAGATCGCAATTTCCATCAAATTATTACGGTTATGGAAAAAGATAAATTTAACAATGAAATTAATAAGTAAATTAATAAATGCTATTTATTTTTAATATGTTTTGCAAAATTTAATTGCTTTTATAAAAAATAATATAGTCGCGTCAGTTTACATATAGGTATATGTAGACAATAACAAGTACCCATATCGATGAGTCAAATTGGCGTAGCAGGTAGAGTACAAGGTTCGTAATCCTAAGGTCCCGGGTTCAAACCTAGCAGCGGCAAGTAAGAATAAAATAAAAAATAACATAATTTAAATTTAATTAATTAATAAAAATTTATTCTAAATGTAGTATGTGCTGTTGATAAAAATAATTTTAAAAAAATGAAATTTTTATTTTATTTTATTTTTCTTTGTAACTGTTGTGTAACAGTTAGATAACATGTAATTATAACATGTTATATTGCTGAGTCGGAAATTGTAACTTACATGTAAGTTACGTGTAATTTCAGAGTAACGTAACTTGTTATATTCGGTTACATTGCTGTTACACTGCTGCTATATTACTGTGTTCACTGGGTATGCTTAAAAATTATTTTATGATCTAAATCATATGCTATGTAACACATATAATATTGATTAATTAAACTTAATAAATAACTATTAATATTGTTCTTTTATTATTACAACTATCCCAGGGATCAAGACAATTGTAACAGTTTTTCATATAAGATTTGTTCTTGGTAGTCTTGCACTGCTATACTGGAGCAATAAGTTGGAATTAAAAAAATATGTTTATCTTATTTGAACTTATTGCACCAGTGCAATAGTGCAGCGACAAAGAACAGGCCTATATAGTCTTTAAACAACAATTGTTTTTTTTAATTAAATTAAAAATTATTTCTAAAATCATTTTGTGGCTATATAAATGTATCTAATGGTGTAAATCATTTTTATGTAAATATAATATTTTGATCGTTATAAAATCTTAAACTCAAATTGTTACTTTTGTCCCCGGTCTACCCTATAAATTCGCGACAGAAAACAAAGTTGCTTTTTATTTAAGAATAAAGTTTCGGAAGTCAGAAAATCAGAAATATATAGCTTGCAAAAATTTTGTTATAATAAAAAGATCAAGATACATGATATTTAACATTGTTTTCGATAATTTCGACTTAACAGGATAAATTTATTTCTCTTATCTTTTTTTTGCAACGTTTGCACAACAAAGCTTCATAAATTTTGTACCGTATGTACTTCAATTTCTTCCAATTTGTCTGTTTTTCTCCCGCAATTTGATTGACATGTAGATATGAACAGATGCATTATAGTTAATTTTTTTCTAGCAAATCTGTTTTGTAACGTCCATCGCTGTGCAAACA
>NW_023415624.1:66846-89000 GCF_013373865.1 Monomorium pharaonis | reverse complement strand
ACATTTAATTGATTTAGCTTAGCGTTAATCTTCTGATTAGTGCGTCGCTGTTCCTCGATAAAAGCAGAGAATTTGGCGTCAGACGCCCTGTGTTGTTCAAGCAACTTCAGCAAAAGTTCATTGGTTGAGACATCAACACTAGCCAGTGACTGCGACTGCGACCGCGACGAAGAACCGATACTCACAGGGGTGGTCATATTTGCTAAATCGAATGGTTGCAACGCGCCTACTACTTCCGGTGTCAAAGGCGTGCTTAACGAAGCAGACAACGATTTACAGCACTCTTCAGCGTACCTAGTGCTGGAATAGGACTTTACGCAACCAGGGTAAAACACCCTCCCGCACTCACATCCGACCGACGCAGTAGTAATCGGTTTGTTACACCGAGCACACACAGGTTTCATGAGTAGATATAAACACACTAATTAACTAAATCAGTATATGGATATACAATTAGCTCGCAAAGAATGTACGCATCAGTTCACGCAGGCGATTTCCATCAAAACTTCACACTTAGTCGTTGGGAGCCAATTTGAACACCCGATAGATGCAGAAATCACGTGAAGCACACGCCGCAGATATGGCGGGAACCCAGGCAGCCAGATGAAGCACAGAGAGATGCGGCCGGTGGAAGTGGCGCTTGCGCAGAAGAGAAACGGCCAATGAAAACGGCAAGACAGGAAAGAATGCTCCAGCAAAGTCCGCGTGTCCAAACCAAAAAACGGTCAAAAGACACCAATTAAAGGCTAAGTGGACACCACCAATAAAGGAAAGTGTCAAGAAAGTGCACTTTTGACCGTGAGACTGCAAAAAGAAAGCCCCGAAGGGCAGCAACCAGCAGTAACAAACACAGAAATACAGAGCAAGAAAAGTGCGTCCGCACGTAGTACTCACCTGAAAAAGAGAGAGAGAGAGAGAGAGAGAGAGAGAGAGAGAGAGAGAGAGAGAGAGAGAGAGAGAGATCGTAAAATTTAATCCTTGCGTTATTTTGTCCTGAATATTCACCTAATGTAATATACTCTTACAGACTTATTAGAAAATGAAAATGATGTGAACGATATTTTAATCCAATGATATCTTTATTAAGACAAAACGGGAAATAGCTGAGTTAAAAATCAAATTATTTTTCTACTATGTATTAAATTGAATTAAATTATACATATATTGAATATATATATTGTTTTGTGTTAAAAACGATAAAGAAATACAAAATAATGATAAATATAATACTTATTTACAGGTACGTAACTAACAAGGGAACGGTCGGGGCTATCCCTTACCGACTTTGATGGGCATTGGATATGTTGTAGAGCATCGAAAAAGTTCAGAGACCCGTATTTTTTTATCGGCTTATCTCGAAGTTTAGGGGTTGTTTTAACGCCTATAAGAAAACGTATTTTTTCATTTTTAACAAATATCTTCTAAAATATGAGACACATGAAAAAATGTTTTATATAAAAGTTTTATAGTATTTTATACTTTTTGCAATGATGTATTTAATTCTTTAAAAAATGTCAAATTTTTATTTTTGTTTTTTTTTCTAGGGGTTAAACAACCCTTAAAACTTGAGATAAGCTGATAAAAAAAATACGGGTTTTTTTTTTTTAATGCTCTACAACATATCCAAAGCCAACAAAATCGGTGAGAAACAGCCCCGACCGTTCTCTTATTGTAAGTACAGATAAACGAAATAATTTCAAAAAATTATAAAGTTAATTATTAAAAATGTGAAAAATATTAATTTCTTTAAACTTAGATTATTTTATAAGTATATAAAATTAAAAGATTGTGAAATGTAAAAAAATGTTAAAATTAACAAAGTTCAATATTTCTTGAAAGCTTTACAAATTTACACATTTTACAAATTTTCTGAAAATATCAAAATTTAAGAAACTTTTAACATTATGACCATTTTGAAAATGTTTACATTTTTTTATTTTATTGAGATTTTACACGCCAGCTAAATATTAATTTTGAACATTTTTAAAATTTTTTATTATTTTTATTTTGTTTGTATTTTTATTCTAATTACAGTTTATGAATAATTTTAATTTTAATTTTATTTTAATTAGTTCTTGTAATTTAAGGATAAATATGTTTCAATTATTTACACGCAATATATGTTGCTTTAAAATTTTTTTGCAATAGTCAAAATCCAGGTAGCAAGGTGTCGTCTAATTGACGTCATTTTTTGGTCATTTTATGACGAAGCAGACGTCACTAATTGACGTCTTAATGACATTAAAATGACGGTTTAATGTCACAGACCGTTGACGTCACAATAAAGACGACATTTTAACGTCATTTTTATGACTATCCCAGGTAGTAAAAGTCGCCGTTATTTTGACGTTTTAGAAAATATTTCGGGTATATGTTTTATATATGCAGTACTTGCATTGTGAAAATATTGAAATAACATAATTATAATGTAAAAAAAAAAATTTATGTTGTTTCTCAACAAGCATCGTTACTCACCACACCATAGCCACATCTGGGATTGCCTAACTTCCGCGGTCACCCATCCAACTCTGAACCGCCGTCGACGTTGCTTGACTTCGAAGATCGTACGCAACCTGGCACCTCGTGATGATCCATAAACACTTGATGCTCATGAATACATATTTGTTATAAATCAGTTCAATAGTCAGAAACATGAAACTTGTAGTTAACTAATATTTTTATAAATAAATATAAATTTACAGTTTTTTTTCTGATTTTTACATATGCGAAATTACATGTGGAAAAACTTATAAAAATTTTGCTCTGTTCTTTTAATAAAGCTAAATTATACTCTAGACAGCACGCAATATTTATAAAATATTTATAAAATATCAATTAACTGACGTTATTAATTAGTCAAAAATATGACGTCGAAAATACGTTGTAGGATGGATAAATGACTGACGTAATTAATAGGTCAAAAAATGACGTTACTATTACGTCTTAATTTGGTAACATGACGTCCGCGACCTTAAATGACGAATTATTGACGTCCAGTGGACGTGACCTTGCTGCCTGGGAATATAAGACAAATTTACATAATTTGTGTATAATTTTAAAAATATTGTAAAATTGTAACAATTTTTGTAACTTTACATGAATTTTTACATATTTTGATTTGAACTTTTCATTTTTACACCTATTATTGGTGAAATTTCACATAGATTTTTTACAGTGAAGAGTGAATCCATACATTTACAAATTTTAATTTTTATATTTACTTCATACTTGTAAAAAATCGTGTATATGTATAATAATTGTATAAATTCATAAAAAGCTTGCCGGAAAATGTTCCATTTATTATTACGTGGCGCGTCGTATCGCCAAGACAATTCTAAGATCCAAAATCATACGGCTATAGCTGTGAGAGAAAAGGAGAGTCGAGAACAGCTCGAGATAAGAAAAGACGGTTCGAGTGAAAAAGCGACGGAGCTAGGAGCAAAGGAGACGGCAGATGCTCCCGCCGCTTGACGCTGTTCGAGGAGTGGGGGTTCCCTCCACGGGCGTTGCATGCAGGTGGTGCAGGTAGATTTGCTGACGAAAGCATCTGAACTGGAATTTTTGTCATGCAGCTCTACTATATGTATTCCTAACTCTGACTTGTCTTAGTCTCTCTCCGCGTTAGCGTGCCGTTCACCTCTCTTAGAAGAGTCAATCTATAAGTTCTACCATTTCATTGTGTAATCAAAAGTACTGAATAAGCAACTAATTCTTTGTAACGTAACAAGCTATTTGTATTTCTTATTAATGTTTAAATATACGCGTAGTGTTTAACAATTATTAAAGTGAGTGATTCTCAAAAACTATTCTCGCATTCACGCCGATCACAGTATTTTCGCAACTAGAGGAGCACAGCCCAAAGCATTCACGAAGGACGATCAAAGCATGTTGACCAGCAAGGGAGAAGTTCATCTAAAGGTAGGACCATCTCAATTATTAATTAACAACGCTAACAACAAATTAACTGCGGCGCCTCGCTCTAGCCATGTTTCAACGAGTATAATCCTTTGAAATTCCCGATCATAAAGCTACTGCTCGCAAATTAATAATCTCATCTTAACCCATTTCACAGCGACGTACAAGCTAATTCCATTTTTCTCGTAATTGATCATTAGTAAAAGTGGTCTCGTTCACGACACGTGATGACGCTTTGATCCACGCTATCCGTGCCATCATTTTCTCCGGACGCGCAATCATACCGTCAGCGACGCCACTAACGCCGCCATCTTTTCCAAACGCGTGGTGACGCTATCACCCACGCTACCGACGCTGCCATCTTTTCGAACGTGTGACAACGTCCTCAATAATATCCTAGCGTCTTTTCCCTTTGTCGAAACTATAGGATTAATAAAACAACCCATATAGCACCGAAGTTTGCAGCAACATTGCTGCAACATTGCAACATTTTGCAATTCAATGCAATATTGCAGCAATATTGCACCTGAATTATTTTGCAACATAATACATTAAATTGCTCTTTGCAATAAATTTTCTGCAAATCTGACAACTATTGCTAAATTTTTTACGCAACTATAATAGTGGATACTATGTGCATTTTGAATCGCGTGCTCCATGAGTGGTGCGGGTGTTCGGGGGGGGGGGGGAGTATTTGAAGGTGAGGGGAGCGGGAGAGGGAGAATCCGCGCTCGCCGCCGCCCGTCGCCATCGCCAGACCACGCCCGCTGTGGCCACCGCAGCTATCGTCGCGGTGCTCGCGCTCTCCCTCTATTGCAAATCTATCTCTCTCACCCATACGCGATATCTCCAACTGTACGCCCATACAGTCTCATCATACCGGCTCTTTCTCTTTCCGTTGCGTTCCCTCTTTCATAGTCTCCCAATCACGTATATGTTCCCACCCATCTCACCTTATCTATGTCTTCCTATCTAGTTCTGCATACGCCATTATACCGCAAAGGAATAGGGAAGAGAGAAAATAAGTTAGAATAATTATTTATAAATTTTTTCACTTATTCATTTCGTAACGCGTCGTATATAATATTGTCTGATGCATAAGCCATCAGTTTGCAATCTACGAACAAAGTTTTTACACACACACACACTGAAAAAAATATCCAGCAGTTTTAATCGGAAAAAACCGTTTAAACACTTTATCCGGTTGATTTTGAATAAATTTAGGGCTATTCGATGAAATAAAAGATGTCTTTATCCGATGAAACATACTTCTCGATAAAATATGAACGGATAATGAGGTGCGATTTATTTATCAGTTTAAATTCATATACAATATAATCGGACGTTGTACTTGATCGGATAAAAACAAAGTATTTTCAATCAAGCTAAATATCCGATCTATAATGTACTACATCCGATTAAAATATATCCGATAAATTATGATCTCTGTTCAGAGCAGCAATCATGTAACTTTTTCCTTAAGGCAGAAACGTGAGAAGTGAAAAGTTTCATGTAGCTATCTCTTTCTATTAGTGTTGAATAGAAAGGGACAGTAACTTGAAATTTTTCACTTTTCATGTTTCCACTCTAGGAGAAAAATTACATGATCGATACTTTGAAGTCCAAAAAAATATATGCGTGCGCACATTTCGGTAGTTGCGTGCGCGCCAATCAGACGTGTACGAGCGCCACAAGCCTCTACATTGTGTATACGATAGAGCGTCGTGCGGGCGTGTACATGTGAATCTGTGAAAAATAATTCAAGTGAGCTTTCTCGCGCAAGAGATCTCGAGATCTCAGAATTGACTTAGAATTGAGTGTACCAATTTTAATCTGACTGGTCGCAATCGAAAGCTCACATCAATATTATCCTTTTTTTCCTCTTATAAAATAGCCATGTAACCCTAAAGTTGCCTGCTAATCGCGATTGCATTGTTGCCTCTTTATTCCGATCGCGATTGGCTGTCTCGCGCTTGACTCGCTTCGTTCGTGTGTGAAGTTTGACAGTTTATATAGTTGACAGTTTTTGACAGTTTGACTGTTTAACGAGAGACGGAAAGACACAAAAAGAAGCAAGAAAAATACCGGGAAAAAATTACTTAGACTGGAAGATTATAAAATAGCAGAGAGTATTTGTTTTGAATTGCAGATACGTTTAACTGATGCTTAACAAAGTAAGTTGAAATTTAATACAATATATTATGACATATTTAATTTAATATAATAATATTATGATATAACCATTTTTGTATCACCATCGCTGTTAGAAGGGTAAGGAAGAGACGTTGGACGCCACGACAGAAACACGTATTTATCAAGTAATTCTTAATTATCTTAATTATTTTTTTTGCCAATACATTAAATATAATTATAATTTTTTTATTTGTATTGATTAAAAAATTGATATATTGTTATGTAAATGTATGTATATTAATTAAGTTCTTATTATAATAAGTTTAAATATATAGTTGACAATTACAGGCATTACTGCTAAAAATATTGTATGGCGAATTAAATAACCTCGCAGTTGAGAATATAAAATTAAGAAAAAAAAATTGTGTGGTACGAAAAAAAGAGAGAAAGAGAGAAAGAAACGGGAAACAAGATAAGGATCGGGATTAAAATAAGATAAGAAAAAGAAGGTATAAATATTATGTTATTGATATTGATAAGTATACAAGAATATAATTAATGCTACTCGAACATGTTAAGTTTTTGTTTCAATATTTATAATTGGTAAACATTTTCATTTCTTAAATAATTTTCGAATAAATTTTTATTCTTTGGAGGATTTTTCGAAGTTTTTTAAATATATTTGATTAATTTTATTGATCTTGTACTGATTTTTGAATGTGTATGTACTTGACGTTTCTTTTTTACTTTTATAAGGTAAAAATATATTTTGGTTATATTTTGGTAGAATTTATCTTCTTTTTGTAAAAATCAAGTGATAGTTTGTTCCTTACATAATTTTATTTAAATTGATTTATTTATTATACATTATTCATTTTTTAATTATAAACATATGTAGATGTACGTAACATTATTAATATTTATATTGAATATACATGACTATACGGCAATCATATTTGTTAATGCACATATGTATAAATTTTAATAACAATATTAGTAAAACACAATATAAACACAACAAATAACATTAATATATGTATAAATTTTAATAACAATATTAGTAAAACACAATATAAACACAACAAATAACATTAATATAATTAAAATTATATATGTATATGCATGTATACAGGGTGACAGCTAACCGGCAGCCAATCTGTAATAGATAGATATATGTATATATATATATATATAGATATACTAATAGATAGATGTATACAAATATACTAATAGATATATTAATATACAAATAAACGTAAATATATATATATATTTATGTTTATTTCTATATTAGTATATCTATACATCTATCTATTAGTATATCTATATATATCTATCTATTACAGATTGGCTGCCAGTTAGCTGTCACCCTGTATATATGTATATACATATATAATTTTATTTATATTAATGTTATTTGTTGTGTTTATATTGTGTTTTTACTAATATTGTTATTAGAATTTATACATATGTGCATTAACAAATATGATTGCCGTATACATGTATATTCAATATAAATATTAATAATGTTATGTACATCTACATATGTTTATAATTAAAAAATGAATAATGTATAATAAATAAATCAATTTAAATAAAATTATGTAAGGAACACTATCACTTGATTTTTACAAAAAGAAGATAAATTCTATCAAAACCTTATAAAAGTAAAAAAAAAACGTTAAGTACATATACATTCATAAATCAGTCGAAAGATCAATAAAATCAATCAAATATATTTAAATACGTCATATATAATTATATCTAAATTATTTCTTCATAAGATAATATTAATGTGAGTTTTTAATTGCAATCAATCCAATTAAATCGCTACATTCAATTTTGAAATATCAAGATTTCTTTCTCGTAAAAGTTCAATAACATTATTTTCTTCAGATCAGATTCATATGTAATATACACACATGTAAATCCAGTTTGCCATTCAAGAGGCTTTACAATGTGCCTACATACAATTTCATTTTACTAAAACAAAATTATTATGTATAATGTAAATAATGAATTTACGAGAAAGAAATCTTGATATCTCAAAATTGAGTGTACCGATTTAATTGGATTGGTTGCAATTGAAAACTCACATTAATATTATTTCAGGAAAACATAATTTAGATATAATTATATATGACGTTATATATAATTATATGTAATTATATATGATTTATATATACCAGCATATATAATTATATATAAATTATTTATGGGCACTATATATAATTTATATATAATTTATATATATTTATATATATTTTTATATATGGACTCCATTGTTCTTGCCGGCTTATATCTGAAGAAATGCAAATGCTTTATATGATTATATATAATAATATCAGGTCATATCTGATTGTACCTATTGAAGTTGAGTAATCATATATAGATATATATATATAATCCTATAAAGTCATATATAGTTTCATATATGAAAGAATAAGAACAACTGAGTCTATATATGAATCTTTCCGAGAAAAAATAATTATATATAATTATATCTAAATTATTTTTTCATGAGATAATATTAATGTGAGTTTTCAATTGCAACCAATCCAAATAAATTGGTACACTCAATTTTGAGATATCAAGATTTCTTTCTCGTAAAAGTTCAATAACATTATTTTCTTCAGATCTTCAAATGACATTATATACAATCATATAAAAAAATGGCATTACACAATCGTATACGATTGTATGTAACCATATATAAACATATATAACCACATAGCCATATATAATTATATACAACCACATATAATTATATATAATCATATATGATTATATATAATTAACATTATATACAATCAGATTGTATGTAACCATATACAGATATATAAATATTTATATATAAATAACCATATATAGATATTTCTAATGAGTAAATCATAAAAATAGTGGCAGTCCTCTTCCACATCAGACAGGAACAAGAAGCTAATTTTTGCTTGCCTTAACCACGCTACGAGTGATCTTTATGTAGCCGATCGACTGCACTTTGCTCCTGAGAGAGTACGCCGCCTATCGACGGCGCCGCGCTCTAACTAGCGGGCAAGTCTGCATATCTAATTGTATATGGCGCCATATATAATGCTATATATAATTATATATAGGATGCTCACATAGCATTATATCTGGCGTCACATACAATTATATAAAATTAGATATGGTGCTATATCTGATTATATATGGACCCAGATTAGCCACATTAATATATATGGCTATATATGACTATATAGTTGTATATAATGCTATATATAATTATATACAAAATGCACTACTAACACAGCATTATATATGGCGCCACATACAATTATATACAATTAGATATGGTATTCAGTTAAACGTACCTGCAATTAAAAATATACATTTTACATAACGATATATTAATTTTTTAATTAATACAAATAAAAAAAAGAATTATAATTATATTTAATGTATTGGCAAAAAAGATAATTAAGATAATTAAAAATTACTTGATAAATATGTGTTACTGTCGTGGGGTTCAACGTCTCTTCTCTATCCTTCTAACAGCGATGGAGTAACAATATAGTACTGGCACCCGTAATAGTTCTAGAGTTCCTGATAGATTTCAGCAATAGTTCTGTACATTAAATATATTTAAACAGTTTTTTAATTTGGCTGTTGGCATTGCACTACAAGAGTAAGGTACCACTTTTTGGCGAGTTTCAACTAACTTTATGGCATTTTCTAACAGTACCGCAATAGTTTCAAAGCTTTTTATATGTTTCGTCGACAGTTCCGGTCTTTAAGCATTTTTAAACAATTTTTTTATTAGACGGCTGGCACCGCACTACAAGAGTAAACTACCATTTTATAGCGAGTTCCAGACGAGTACATAGCATTTTTCAATAATTCTGTAATAGTTCCGAAGCTATTTGCAAGTTTCGTCGACATATCAGGTTTTTAAGCATTTTTAAGCAATTTTTTTATTAGACGGCTGGCACCGCACTACAAGAGTAAACTACAATTTTATAGCGAGTTTCAGACAACCACACAGCATTCTCCAATATATTTCTGCAATAGTTTCAAAGCTTTTTGTAGGTTTTATCGACAGTTCGTTTGACAAACAATGGTATTTATAAGTAACCTCTTTTTAAACCTCTAAGGATAAGTATTTATACATGTCATGAATTACTGGTTAACAATAGAGCGACATTGTAAGTTGATTTACAAATAAAATATTATATTAAATTAAATATATTTGACAAATAATATTGTAATTATGTTGGTAATTTAACTTAAACAAATCATATGACTTTTTAATTTAATATAAAAAAGTTTCTCAAAATTAACTTTTACTTTAACTAGAAACAAATTAATCTTAACGTAAATTTAATAGAATTAGTATTTATTTACGTAACTTTTAACATAATAAAATTCATTTTATAATCAATTAAATTTCATTAACTTAGTTAAAAATTAGATTAACTAACCCAACTCTAAAATTTAAAAAATGTCAATTACATTACTAACACATATTCATATCTGATAGTGCGAGACAGGATCAAATAAAAAATTGTTTAAAAATGTTTAAAGACCGGAACTGTCGACAAAATCTACAAAAAGCTTTAGAACTATTGCAGAACTATTGAAAAATGCTATGTACTCGTCTGGAATTTGCTATAAAATAGTAGTTTACTCTTGTAGTGCGGTGCCAACCGTCTAATAAAAAAAATGTTTAAACATGCTTAAAGACCGGAATTGTCGACGAAACCTGCAAAAAGCTTTGGAACTATTGCTGAACTATTGAAAAATGCTATGTAATCGTCTGGAACTCGCTATAAAATGGTAGTTTACTTTTTTAGTGCGGTGCCAGCCGTATAATTAAAAAATTGTTTAAATATATTTAATGTAGAATACAGAACTATTGTTAAAATCTATCAAAAACTCTAGAACTATTACGGGTGCAAGTATAACTGCTGTTAAAACGTTCAATTTTTATTAATGAGGTTACATAGCATTTTTCAATAGTTCTGCAATAGTTTCAAAGCTTTTTGCAGGTTTCGTCGACAGTTCCGGTCTTTAAGCATTTTTAAGCAATTTCTTTATTAGACGGCTGGCACCGCACTACAAGAGTAAACTACCATTTTATAGCGAGTTCCAGACGAGTACATAACATATTTTAATAGTTCTGCAATAGTTCCAAAGCTTTTTGCAGGTTTCGTCGACAGTTCCGGTCTTTAAGTATTTTTAAACAATTTTTTAGTAGACCGCTGGCACCGTACTACAAGAGTAAACTACCATTTTATAGCGAATTCCAGAAGAGTACATAGCATATTTTAATAGTTCTGCAATAGTGTTAAAGTTTTTTGTAGGTTTCGTCGACAGTTTCAGTCTTTAAGCATTTTAAAAAAATTTTTTTATTAGACGGCTGGCACCGCACTACAAGAGTAACCTACAATTTTATAGCGAGTTTCAGACGAGTACTTAGCATTTCTCAATAGTTCTGCAATAGTTCCAAAGCTTTTGGCAGGTTTCGTCGACAGTTCCGGTCTTTAAGTATTTTTAAACAATTTTTTAGTAGACCTCTGGCACCGCACTACAAGAGTAAACTACCATTTTATAGCGAGTTCCAGACGAGTACATAGCATATTTTAATAGTTCTGCAATAGTTCCAAAGCTTTTTGCAGGTTTCGTCGACAGTTCCGGTCTTTAAGTATTTAAAAAAAATTTTTTTATTAGACGGCTGGCACCGCACTACAAAAGTAAACTACAATTTTATAGCGAGTTTCAGACGAGTACATAGCATTTCTCAATAGTTCTGCAATAGTTCCAAAGCTTTTTGCAGGTTTCGTCGACAGTTCCGGTCTTTAAGTATTTTTAGGTAATTTGTTTATTAGACGGCTGGCACCGCACTACAGGAGTAAACTACCATTTTATAGTGAGTTCCAGACGAGTACATAACATTTTTCAATAGTTCTGCAATAGTGACAAAGCTTTTTGTAGGTTTCGTCGACATTTTCGATCTTTAAGTATTTTTAAACAATTTTTTTTATTAGACTGCTGGCACTCCACTACAAGAGTAAACTACCATTTTATAGCAAGTTCCAGACGAGTACATAGCATTTTTTAATAGTTTTGCAATAGTTCCAAATCTTTATGCAGGTTTTGTCGACAGTTCCGGTTTTTAGCATTTTTAAACAATTTTTTTATTAGACGGCTAACACCGCACTACAAGAGTAAATTACCATTTTATAGCGAGATCCAGACGAATACATAACATATTTTAATAGTTCTGCAATAGTGACAAAGCTTTCTGTAGGTTTCGTCGACAGTTCCGGTCTTTGAGCATTTTTAAGAATTTTTTAATTAGACGGCTGGCACCGCACTACAAGAGTAAACTACCATTTTATAGCGAGTTCCATACGAATACATAAAATATTTAAAAAAATAAAATTTAAAAAAATGAGGTGCTAACTTCCAGTGGCACCTCATTAATGAAAATTGAACATTTTAACAGCAGTTCTACTTGCACCCGTAATAGTTCTAAAGTTCCTGATAGATTTTAGCAATAGTTCTGTACATTAAATATATTTAAACAGTTTTTTAATTTGGCTGTTGGCATTGCACCACAAGAGTAAAGTACCACTGTTTGGCGAGTTTCAGTCAACTTTATGACATTTTCTAAAAGTTCTGCAATAATGTCAAAGCTTTTGTAGATTTCGTCGACAGTTCCGGTCTTTAAGCATTTTTAAGCAATTTTTTTATTAGACGGCTGGCACCGCACTACAAGAGTAAACTACCATTTTATAGCGAGTGCCAGACGAGTACATAGCATATTTTAATAGTTCTGCAATAGTTTCAAAGCTTTTTGCAGGTTTTGTCGACAGTTCCGGTTTTTAAGCATTTTTAAACAATTTTTTTATTAGACGGCTAACACCGCACTACAAGAGTAAATTACCATTTTATAGCGAGATCCAGACGAATACATAACATATTTTAATAGTTCTGCAATAGTGACAAAGCTTTCTGTAGGTTTCGTCGACAGTTCCGGTCTTTGAGCATTTTTAAGAATTTTTTAATTAGACGGCTGGCACCGCACTACAAGAGTAAACTACCATTTTATAGCGAATTTCAGAAGAGTACATAGCATGTTTTAATAGTTCTGCAATAGGTCCAAAGCTTTTTGCAGATTTCGTCGACAGTTCCGGTTTTTAAGCATTTTTAAACAATTTTTTTATTAGACGGCTAACACCGCACTACAAGAGTAAATTACCATTTTATAGCGAGATCCAGACGAATACATAACATATTTTAATAGTTCTGCAATAGTGACAAAGCTTTCTGTAGGTTTCGTCGACAGTTCCGGTCTTTGAGCAATTTTAAGAATTTTTTAATTAGACGGCTGGCACCGCACTACAAGAATAAATTACAATTTTATAGCGAGTTCCAGACAAGTACATATTTTAATAGTTCTGCAATAGTGACAAAGTTTTTTGTAGGTTTCGTCGACAGTTTCGGTCTTTAAGCATTTTTAAAGAATTTTTTTATTAGACGGCTGGCACCGCACTACAAGAGTAAACTACAATTTTATAGCGAGTTCCAGACAAGTACATAGCATTTTTCAATAGTTCTGCAATAGTTTCAAAGTTTTTTGTAGGTTTCGTCGACAGTTTCAGTCTTTAAGCATTTTAAAAAAATTTTTTTATTAGACGGCTGGCACCGCACTACAAGAGTAACCTACAATTTTATAGCGAGTTTCAGACGAGTACTTAGCATTTCTCAATAGTTCTGCAATAGTTCCAAAGCTTTTGGCAGGTTTCGTCGACAGTTCCGGTCTTTAAGTATTTTTAAACAATTTTTTAGTAGACCTCTGGCACCGCACTACAAGAGTAAACTACCATTTTATAGCGAGTTCCAGACAAGTACATAGCATTTTTCAATAGTTCTGCAATAGTTTCAAAGCTTTTTGCAGGTTTCGTCGACAGTTCCGGTCTTTAAGCATTTTTAAGCAATTTCTTTATTAGACGGCTGGCACCGCACTACAAGAGTAAACTACCATTTTATAGCAAGTTCCAGACGAGTACATAACATATTTTAATAGTTCTGCAATAGTTCCAAAGCTTTTTGCAGGTTTCGTCGACAGTTCCGGTCTTTAAGTATTTTTAAACAATTTTTTAGTAGACCGCTGGCACCGTACTACAAGAGTAAACTACCATTTTATAGCGAATTCCAGAAGAGTACATAGCATATTTTAATAGTTCTGCAATAGTGTTAAAGTTTTTTTGTAGGTTTCGTCGACAGTTTCAGTCTTTAAGCATTTTTAAAAAATTTTTTTATTAGACGGGCTGGCACCGCACTACAAGAGTAACCTACAATTTTATAGCGAGTTTCAGACGAGTACTTAGCATTTCTCAATAGTTCTGCAATAGTTCCAAAGCTTTTGGCAGGTTTCGTCGACAGTTCCGGTCTTTAAGTATTTTTAAAACAATTTTTTAGTAGACCTCTGGCACCGCACTACAAGAGTAAACTACCATTTTATAGCGAGTTCCAGACGAGTACATAGCATATTTTAATAGTTCTGCAATAGTTCCAAAGCTTTTTGCAGGTTTCGTCGACAGTTCCGGTCTTTAAGCATTTTTAAGCAATTTCTTTATTAGACGGCTGGCACCGCACTACAGGAGTAAACTACCATTTTATAGTGAGTTCCAGACGAGTACATAACATTTTTCAATAGTTCTGCAATAGTGACAAGCTTTTTGTAGGTTTCGTCGACATTTTCGATCTTTAAGTATTTTTAAACAATTTTTTTTATTAGACTGCTGGCACTCCACTACAAGAGTAAACTACCATTTTATAGCAAGTTCCAGACGAGTACATAGCATTTTTTAATAGTTTTGCAATAGTTCCAAATCTTTATGCAGGTTTTGTCGACAGTTCCGGTTTTTAGCATTTTTAGGCGATTTGTTTATTAGACGGCTGGCACCGCACTACAAGAGTAAACTACAATTTTTATAGCGAGTTCCAGACAACCACACAGCATTCTCCAATATATTTCTGCAATAGTTTCAAAGCTTTTTGTAGGTTTTATCGACAGTTCGTTTGACAAACAATGGTATTTATAAGTAACCTCTTTCTAAACCTCTAAGGATAAGTATTTATACATGTCATGAATTACTGGTTAACAATAGAGCGACATTGTAAGTTGATTTACAAATAAAATATTATATTAAAATTAAATATATTTGACAAATAATATTGTAATTATGTTGGTAATTTAACTTAAAACAAATCATATGACTTTTTAATTTAATATAAAAAAAGTTTCTCAAAATTAACTTTTACTTTAACTAGAAACAATTAATCTTAACGTAAATTTAATAGAATTAGTATTTATTTACGTAACTTTTAACATAATAGAATTCATTTCATAATCAATTAAATTTCATTAACTTAGTTAAAAATTAGATTAACTAACCCAACTCTAAAATTTAAAAAATGTCAATTACATTACTAACACATACCTATCAGATACCATAAAATTGGCTGAAGTTTAAATACCATAGCGTAGTATTCATATCTGATAGTGCAAGACAGGATCAAATAAAAAATTGTTTAAAAATGTTTAAAGACCGGAACTGTCGACAAAATCTACAAAAAGCTTTAGAACTATTGCAGAACTATTGAAAAATGCTATGTACTCGTCTGGAATTTGCTATAAAATAGTAGTTTACTCTTGTAGTGCGGTGCCAACCGTCTAATAAAAAAATTGTTTAAACATGCTTAAAGACCGGAATTGTCGACGAAACCTGCAAAAAGCTTTGGAACTATTGCTGAACTATTGAAAAGTGCTATGTAATCGTCTGGAACTCGCTATAAAATGGTAGTTTACTTTTTTAGTGCGGTGCCAGCCGTATAATTAAAAAATTGTTTAAATATATTTAATGTAGAATACAGAACTATTGTTAAAATCTATCAAAAACTCTAGAACTATTACGGGTGCAAGTATAACTGCTGTTAAAACGTTCAATTTTTATTAATGAGGTGCCAGGGGAAAATAGCACCTCATATTTTCAAATATCAATTTTTTTTTAAATAAATCAACGGAACTATTTCTGAAACTTATCAGGAATTCTATGAAAAAACTTTATGTATATACATAACTTAGTTAGAAAAATAACCCATCAAATTGATATCAAATTAAGGGAGAATTGATATAAATTGCATTGATCAAATCAAATTGATGTCGATTTGATGGTTATTTCTCACTGGAAGGGTTAGAAAGATAAACAGAAATAAAATAAAAGTAGGGAGTTAGTCCATGATAGCGAGATTTAAGTGGCGGAAACGAGGCATTAGGGAATAGATATTGGAAAAAGGAAAAAGTGTAGGCTATACAATTTAAAAGTAGAGACTTTAGAACCAATATTAGAAGAATTTACAGAATTGCGAAGACAAAATTTCTCTGTTAGGAAAATGTTATCAGAGGTAAATATAGGTACAAAATGGATGAAAAAATGTATTAAAGACGAGAAATGACAAAGAAAAGCGTAAATAGTCATTAAGAGTCCTATGTTATTATGTAATTAAGCTATGTAACCTTTTTTCAAAGGCCGAAATGTTTAAGAAATAAACGAGTTGTATATATGTTATATGCAATAGTAATTTTATGCAGGGTGTAATAACAAATAAAAAAATAACAGTTGGGCGCGCGCGAAGCGCGTGCATGTTCTAGTCCTCTTATAAAATAGCCATGTAACCCTAAAGTTGCCTGCTAATCGCGATTGCATTGTTGCCCTCTTTATTCCGATCGCGATGGCTGTCTCGCGCTTGACTCGCTTCGTTCGTGTGTGAAGTTTGACAGTTTATAGTTGACAGTTTTTGACAGTTTGATTTGAGAGACGGAAAGACACAAAAAGAAGCAAGAAAAATACCGGGAAAAAATTACTTAGACTGGAAGATTACAAAATAGCAGAGAGTATTTGTTTTGAATTGCAGATACGTTTAACTGATGCTTAACAAAGTAAGTTGAAATTTAATACAATATATTATGACATATTTAATTTAATATAATAATATTATGATATAACCATTTTTGTATCACCATCGCTGTTAGAAGGGTAAGGAAGAGACGTTGGACGCCACGACAGAAACACGTATTTATCAAGTAATTCTTAATTATCTTAATATATTTTTTTTGCCAATACATTAAATATAATTATAATTTTTTTATTTGTATTGATTAAAAAATTGATATATTGTTATGTAAATGTATGTATATTAATTAAGTTCTTATTATAAGAAGTTTAAATATATAGTTGACATTACAGGCATTACTGCTAAAAATATTGTATGGCGAATTAAATAACCTCGCAGTTGAGAATATAAAATTAAGAAAAAAAAATTGTGTGGTACGAAAAAAAGAGAGAAAGAGAGAAAGAGAACGGGAAACAAGATAAGGATCGGGATTAAAATAAGATAAGAAAAAAAAAGGTATAAATATATGTTATTGATATTGATAAGTATACAAGGAATATAATTAATGCTACTCGAACATGTTAAGTTTTGTTTCAATATTTATAATTGGTAAACATTTTCATTTCTTAAATAATTTTCGAATAAATTTTTATTCTTTTGGAGGATTTTTTCGAAGTTTTTTAATATATTTGATTAATTTTATTGATCTTGTACTGATTTTTGAATGTGTATGTACTTGACGTTTCTTTTTTACTTTTATAAGGTTAAAAATATATTTTGGTTATATTTTGGTAGAATTTATCTTCTTTTTGTAAAAATCAAGTGATAGTTTGTTCCTTACATAATTTTATTTAAATTGATTTATTTATTATACATTATTCATTTTTTAATTATAAACATATGTAGATGTACGTAACATTATTAATATTATATTGAATATACATGACTAGACGGCAATCATATTTGTTAATCACATATGTATAAATTTTAATAACAATATTAGTAAAACACAATATAAACACAACAAAATAACTTAATATAATTAAAAATATATATGTATATGCATATATACAGGGTGACAGCTAACCGGCAGCCAATCTGTAATAGATAGATATGTATATATATATATAGATATACTAATAGAGAGTGTATACAAATATACTAATAGATATATAATATACAAATAAACGTAAAATATATATATATATATTTATGTTTATTTCTATATTAGTATATCTATACTATCTATCTATTAGTATTCTATAATATCTATCTATTACAGATTGGCTGCCAGTTAGCTGTCACCCTGTATATATGTATATACATATATAATTTTATTTATATTAATGTTATTGTTGTGTTTATATGTGTTTTTACTAATATTGTTATTAGAATTTATACATATGTGCATTAACAAATATGATTGCCGTATACATGTATATTCAATATAAATATTAAAATGTTATGTACATCTACATATGTTTATAATTAAAAAATGAATAATGTATAATAAATAAATCAATTTAAATAAAATTATGTAAGAAACACTATCACTTGATTTTTACAAAAAGAAGATAAATTCTATCAAAACCTTATAAAAGTAAAAAAAAAACGTTAAGTACATATACATTCACAAATCAGTCGAAAGATCAATAAAATCAATCAAATATATTTAAATACGTCATATATAATTATATCTAAATGATTTTTTCATAAGATAATATTAATGTGAGTTTTTAATTGCAATCAATCCAATTAAATCGGTACATTCAATTTTGAGATATCAAGATTTCTTTCTCGTAAAAGTTCAATAACATTATTTTCTTCAGATCAGATTCATATGTAATATACACACATGTAATCCAGTTTGCCATCAAGAGGCTTTACAATGTGCCTACATACAATTTTATTTTACTAAAACAAAATTATTATGTATAATGTAAATAATGAATTTACGAGAAAGAAATCTTGAATATCTCAAAATTGAGTGTACCGATTTAATTGGATTGGTTGCAATTGAAAACTCACATTAATATTATTTCAGGAAAACATAATTTAGATACTAATTATATATGACGTTATATATAATTATATGTAATTATATATGATTTATATATACCAGCATATATAATTATATATAAATTATTTATGGGCACTATAATAATTATATATATTTTTATATATGGACTCCATTGTTCTTGCCGGCTTATATCTGAAGAAATGCAAATGCTTTATATGATTATATATAATAATATCAGGTCATATCTGATTGTATCTATTGAAGTTGAGTAATCATATATGATATATATTAATCCTATAAAGTCATATATAGTTCATCTATGAAAAATAAGAACAACTGAGTCTAGATATGAATCTTTCCGAGGAAAAAATAATTATATATAATTATATCTAAATATTTTTTCATGAGATAATATTAATTGTGAGTTTCAATTGCAACCAATCCAAATAAATTGGTACACTCAATTTTGAGATATCAAGATTTCTTTCTCGTAAAAGTTCAATAACATTATTTTCTTCAGATCTTCAAATGACATTATATACAATCATATAAAAAAATGGCATTATACAATCACATACGATTGTATGTAACCATATATAAACATATATAACCACATACCCATATATAATTATATACAACCACATATAATTATATATAATCATATATGATTATATATAATTAACATTATATACAATCAGATTGTATGTAACCATATACAGATATATAAATATTTATATATAAATAACCATATATAGATATTTCTAATGAGTAAATCATAAAAATAGTGGCAGTCCTCTTCCACATCAGATAGGAACAAGAAGCTAATTTTTGCTTGCCTTAACCACGCTACGAGTGACCGCGCTCTAAACTAGCGGGCAAGTCTGCATATCTAATTGTATATGGCGCCATATATAATGCTATATATAATTATATATAGGATTGCTCACATAGCATTATATCTGGCGTCAGATACAATTATATAAAATTAGATATGGTGCTATATCTGATTATATATAGACCAGATTAGCCACATTAATATATATTGGCTATATAGGACTATATAGTTTGTATTAATGCTATATATAATTATATATAAAATGCACTACTAACACAGCATTATATTATGGCGCCGCCACATTACAATTTGATATACAATTAGATATGGTATTCAGTTAAGCGTACCTGCAATTAAAAATATACATTTTACATAACAATATATTAATTTTTTAATCAATACAAATAAAAAGAGAATTATAATTATATTTAATGTATTGGCAAAAAAGATAATAAGATAATTAAGAATTACTTGATAAATGTGTGTTACTGTCGTGGGGTTCAACGTCTCTTCTCTATCCTTCTAACAGCGATGGAGTAACAATATAGTACTGGCACCCGTAATAGTTCTAGAGTTCCTGATAAATTTCAGCAATAGTTCTGTACATTAAATATATTTAAACAGTTTTTCAATTTGGCTGTTGGCTTTGCACTACAAGAGTAAGGTACCACTTTTTGGCGAGTTTCAACCAACTTTATGGCATTTTCTAACAGTTCTGCAATAATGTCAAAGCTTTTGTAGATTTCGTCGACAGTTCCGGTCTTTAAGCATTTTAAGCAATTATTTTTTAGACGGCTGGCACCGCACTACAAGAGTAAACTACCATTTTATAGCGAGTTTCAGACAAGTACATATTTTATAGTTCTGCAATAGTGAACAGTTTTTTGTAGGTTTGTCGACAGTTCCGGTCTTTAAGCATTTTTAAAGAATTTTTTTTATTAGACGGCTGGCACCGCACTACAAGAGTAAACTACATTTTTATAGCGAGTTCCAGACAAGTACATAGCATTTTTCAATAGTTCTGCAATAGTTTCAAAGCTTTTTGCAGGTTTCGTCGACAGTTCGGTTTTTGAGCATTTTTAAGAATTTTTTATTAGACGGCTGGCACCGCACTACAAGAGTAAACTACAATTTTATAGCGAGTTCCAGACAGTACACACCATTTTTCAATAGTTCTGGCAATAGTTCCAAAGCTTTTTGCAGGTTTCGTCGACAGTTCCTGTCTTCAAGTATTAAAAAAAATTTTTTATTAGACGGCTGGCACCGCACTACAAGAGTAAACTACAATTTATAGCGAGTTTCAGACAAATACATAGCATATTTTAATAGTTCTGCAATAGTTCCAAAGCTTTTTGCAGGTTTCGTCGACAGTTCCGGTCTTTAAGCATTTTTAAAGAATTTTTTATTAGACCGCTGGCACCGCACTACAGAGTAAACTACACTTTTATAGCGAGTTTCAAACAAGTACATAGCATTTCTCAATAGTTTGCACAATAGTTCCAAAGCTTTTTGCAGGTTTCGTCGACAGTTCTGGTCTTTAATATTTTTAAACAATTTTTTAGTAGACCGCTGGCACCGCACTACAAGAGTAAACTACCATTTTATAGCGAGTTCCAGACAAGTACATAGCATATTTAATAGTTCTGCAATAGTTTCAAAGCTTTTTGCAGGTTTCGTCGACAGTTCCGGTTTTTGAGCATTTTTAAGAATTTTTTTATTAGACGGCTGGCACCGCACTACAAGAGTAAACTACAATTTTATAGCGAGTTCCAGACACGTAACACACCATTTTTCAATAGTTCTGCAATAGTTCCAAAGCTTTTTGCAGGTTTCGTCGACAGTTCCTGTCTTCAAGTATTAAAAAAAATTTTTTTATTAGACGGCTGGCACCGCACTACAAAAGTAAACTACAATTTTATAGCGAGTTTCAGGACCAAATACATAGCTTTTTAATAGTTTCTGCAATAGTTCCAAAGCTTTTTGCAGGTTTCGTCGACAGTTCCGGTCTTTGAGCATTTTTTTAAGAATTTTTTATTAGACGGCTGGCACTGCACTACAAAAATAAACTACAATTTTATAGGGAGTTCCGACAAGTACATAGCATATTTTAATAGTTCTGCAATAGTTCAAAGCTTTTTGCAGGTTTCGTCGACAGTTCCGGTCTTTAAGCATTTTTAAAGAATTTTTTTATTAGACCGCTGGCACCGCACTACAAGAGTAAACTACACTTTTATAGCGAGTTTCAGACGAGTACATAGCATTTCTCAATAGTTCTGCAATAGTTCCAAAGTTTTTGCAGGTTTCGTCGAC